>NC_046155.1:130553864-130651410 GCF_011064425.1 Rattus rattus
CATTGTATTTCTTTTGTTTCAAAGATTCATTCCATGTTCTGTCTATCTGTCCTTGTAAAAAAAAATTTTTCTCCCACATTGTAAAGTGTCCTATGATTTAATTGGTGACATAGATACAGAATGCTGGCGGAGTCTAAATTATATTCGATGGAAATATAACCGACTCTATCTCATGTCGAATAGAAAACAACATACCAGACCTGGAGTCTGAATGAGGAGACGTTTTGTACAGAGGAATTTCAGAACAGAAATAAAGAACTTTAAAAAGGAGAGGAAAGAAAGAACAAAATACTGTTTAGGCATTTGGTCTGTGCAAGCAAAACGTAAAGGTAGCCATAGTTAGAAATAATCAGTATGGCAGATGCACAGTAAGACGATTCAAAATGAAAATATTTATGAACAATGAAGATGAAGTGGTTTATTCCCATCTGCTACAGATAAGGAGGTGTGAGAGGACGAAGTGGGTTCGGACTCGGAGTTTGGGCTTTTGCCTGTTTCTGAAGCAGGCTGAGGTCCATGGTCCACAGCGACCCGGCAGCAGGCTGCAGGACCCTCATTTAGGGAACCTCGCAGACACTCTGGATGAGCATGCAGGGCGTGGACGCCACGCCCTTGGTGACACACAGATTCCCTCTCTACAACAGTTACAATTCCTTCTCTGCCTGGGGACTCTCCAGAGCCTTTAGGAAATGTTATTTGCACCCACAGGGAGAGAGAGCTTGCTAAGCTGTAATTTCCTATGATTTGAAATATGGCATCTGCAGGCCTCCCGTGTGGGATCACTCAGGAAAAACAACAACAAAGGGGTTTATCTTTTAAACTTGGCTGAATACCCAGTGATTTTTAACTCAAATTCCTCGTCACAGCCTATTTTTTTTCTATAAAAATATATGTAGGTAATTTTGTGGACAGTTTTGGGCAGGGGCGCATTACAGTGTGGTAATTGTCTATCCACGTGTTATTTTTAGCCTAAATGGATTGCTTCTCTTAGTTGTGCTACTTGAAATATAGATTTAAATGAGTTACAATAGGAAAATGTTAATTATTAATTAAAAATGAGCAGTTGTGAAAACTGGGATTATGGTTAAAATTATAGATTAGAAAGTAAATTTTAAAAAATTGAGTATTCTTTAAAAAAAATAGATTAATGTTCTCAGCCTGTGAGTCCCTTAGCTGCCCTTATCTCACAGTCCCTTAGCTGCCCCATAGCCAAGATTCAAGCTCTGTGGCTTAGGACTGACCTGGGTGGCATACCAGCATGCTGATGACAGTTCTTAAGGCTGTACACTTGCAGAGGTTACTGAGAATACAGAAAGTCAGCTAGACACCGAGCCTCAGTTTCCCTGTCACAAAAATGGGAACAATTGCTCCATCTTCTCTATTTAAGCATTAAGAGCTTTCATTTTTTAGCTGAATGCCTAGAAAGAAAAATAGAAGGGGAGACCAGAGCTTCTGTGTTTATAATAACTGGTTTTTTTTTGACTTCTCAATAGAGAAGATAAAAAGAAATACAAGCTAGACACAGGTGCTGTGACTATTTCTAACTAGACCTGTACAAAGCAGTAGGTTAATGGGTAATTATGGCCTATGATATGTTGAAAATATACGCATAGACACATAAACATTTTCCCATAGGAAACTTTCAGACATATAAATGTTGTTAATTTGATCAAGTAGGACTGTAGTTTGGGGACAGAAGTTTTAATCTTTTACGAGAAAATTAAAATCTGTATTTTCACTCTGAATCTGTTAATTCCAGTGACAATGGTTTTGTGTAGCTGTATGCATCTGGCGTGTGTGTGTGTGTGTGTGTGTGTATGTGTGTGTGTACGTGTGTGTGTGTGTGTGTGCATGTCTCTGTGTGTATGTGTGTGTTTATGTGTGTGTATGTGTATATGTGTGTGTGTATGTGTGTGTGTGCATGTCTCTGTGTGTATGTGTGTGTTTATGTGTGTGTATGTGTATATGTGTGTGTGTGAGTGCATGTCTCTGTGTGTATGTGTGTATTTACATGTGTGTATGTATGTGTATATTTGTGTGTATGTGTGTGTTTGTGTGTTGTATTTGTGTGTATCTGCTGAGATTGAAAGGGGTGCTAGCATGCTCCTTGGGCAAATGAGTCAGAAATGAGAAGCAAAACAATGAGAGAAAAGCATTTTCGCATAACTTTCTTAACAACTTGATTACTTTACCTGAAGTTGCTCTTAAACACTATGGTCAAAAGACCTGGGGAACTGTAGCTCAAACACAACTGGAAGATGGAAATCTTTGTGTATGTTTAGGCCACTATGTCAGGAACATGTGGCCTTTGGTACAGAAAAGAAATGAATCTCAGCAAATTTCAGTCATTCCTCATTGGTTTTATTTATGGTGCTTTTTCGTAGCTCTGCTTGGTGACAGTGACACTTAAGATGCAGATGATGATAATGGCGGTGACAGTTGAGGAGATTGCAACAGTGCAGCAATTGCTGCTCTGTCCTAAAAATGTTGGCATTCATAAACGAGGATAATGAACTAGTGAATTGGACAAGAAGCTCAGTCACTGATGGAAGTGACGGTCAGTTTCCATCCCAGGGATTGTAGGCTAGCGAAGGTTGTGTGACTAGTACACGGTCTCCCCCTCTCTCGCTCCCCCTCCCCCTTCGTCTCTTCCTCATTCACTTCATCACTTTTTTAACTCCCATTTACTCCCTCCCCCTCCCAACCTCCCTCACTCTGAGAAGCAATGGCGAATTACAGTAGAAGACCATCAGAAAAAAATGGTGCCTTTAGTAGTCTACCTGGAATTTTCTGTCCTGAGTTGGCACATGCTCAGTTCACATGGCTGATATCAAAATGGCTCCCCTCACATTCCCTCCCCTTTCTGGATCCCACATTTATCCAACAGCATTGACTATAGTCTTTGCCAGGGTTCACAATAAAGTCAGAGCAGAAAACAACACCTATTTCCTCAGCCATGTGCTTCTTGGCCAGCAAGAGTTCAAATGTACAACATATTACATCAGACAATGATGAGAAATTCATGATGGTGTTCTGTGATGCTCTATATATTCTTTTCCTCAAAGAACATTTGATAAATTATAGTGTTTGCTTGGGTGACTTAGATGGTTTCATTTTGCCTCAATATGGAAAGAAGTGATATCAAGTGAAATATTTAAATAAGCAAACCTCAAGTTATCCATAAAAATTGTTGAAGAAATCTGTTACTAAACTGACTTACATATTTAGGTCATTTCTTTCTAAGAAATAGTTAAGTGAATGAATGTGTAAAAAAAACAAATAAGTTATATCTTGTAATTATAATAAAAATATCGATGATAAACATTCAAACATTCATCCCACAGATATAACCATAGTTAACATGAATATTCTTTAATTGATATTTAATTAGACATTCACACACATATGTATATATTTATATATATATATACATAATATATATACATATATATTTATATATACATATATATACATATATATATAAATATATACATGTGTGTGTGTGTGTACAGTCTTCATTCAGGTTAATTTAGCATCATATAACACTATTCCTATACTAGGTTTTTATCCTATCACAATTTTAATTGCTGCTCATCTCATTATGTATTCTCTCAATTGTTTTAGAAGACTCTCACAGAAGTCTCACTTCATTTATGTATGCAGGCCTCCCATAAGTAAGAGTTCATACTGTGCCCTTAAATGTCTATTTACATGTAGCACCATAATCCATGGAATTCTACAGGAAGTCCCATCTGTAATTAAGTTCATGGACTACTATGTGGGGATTATTTCTCTTTCTCAGCAAATCCGAGTGTAACTTCAATGTGGAACATGCATTTCTTTAACGAAGTTATATCAACCGTTTCAAGCTTGGTCTGCCAAATTCCTCCTTAGCTGGTTAATGCCACTCTGGAGTCAAAAACTATGTTTTGTTTCCCCTGCGCCCCACCCAGATTTCATGGGACTCTAGAAGACAAAGAATGTTAGAGCAGGGAGAAACCATTTGTTTAGGTGAATAGCACTCTGACTCTGACCTCTCCTCTGCTTCGTGCCACCAGTTCAGAAGACTTATTTCCAAATGTCCTCGCTTCTCAGTCTCAGCAGGACATCTCCCTACACAGTGACAGTAGCTTGGCTCCATCCCATTAAAGGTATTCAACCCTATTGGGAATCCAGTTTGAAGTACTGGGATGGGAGAAGCTTTGGGTTGGTTTACTTTCAATTAACTAAGTTAAGACTCATTGGTTCTATTTTCCTCCTCTTCTTTCTAGGAAGTTACTTCCTATCCCGTGATCCCTTTCAATGGTTCCTTGGGCCACTGAGACTTACAGCACTATGTCTCTCCATATTGAGCTCAATTTTTTCAGTCTTTTTTTTTTAACTCTTAGCCATATTTTATTTGGAAGTTTCTATATTGGACTAATAGTTTGAAAGGATTACTTCAACACTAGCCAGGTGAAGATGAATTTGAGTTGAAGTCAGTCCCATCACAGAAATTTCACATAGAACAATTGGGTCAAATACGGAATTAAAATAGGAAGATTGGTAAGAATATTTTTGGAACACAGAATGTGTTCCCCCAGACTGCTCACATCTGCCTGATTAACATCTAAGAATCACAAAGTGGAAACCTTCGTATTGAGCTGATGAAGAGCATTTTAAGAAAACTGTGGAATGCTACAATGACAGTCTTTCACAGGGATGAGTACAAACTTGCTGAGTACATTTAACCATCTGTTCCAACACAGATCTTCAAGGGATACCCCATGGCACATCGTTTCCTTTTTGGCAACTTTTCCTTTTAGCATAGAAGCCGTCAACATATAAACGTGCTCCGGGTGCCATGCGTTCATTCACTTGGTTTTAGGGTTCACAGACCTTTCTAGTTAAGTGGCTTTGTTCTGAACAACAGCTTGATGTTTTGCTCCCTAGAACCGTGAGTATGTGTCTACTGGAATGCACACAACACTGGACGTACATCCTGATGATACTTGCATGAGACCATTTCAGTCCTTGAATGTCATTGAATTCAGAGTGATCAAATATTGCTTTAGGGCTGGAAGCCAATGTTGAGCCAGACTCTGACACTCACCCACATTCTCAGGTGTTGGAAAACAAGCTCATGTGAAGCATCTCCATCCATTCCTGCTTAGCCTCTGTGGTCACCTGTCCTTTTCCCTTTGTTAAACCCAGAGAAACAGGGATAAGACTGCATAGTCCTGTAGCTAACAGTTTAAAAGCTGCCTGATCTTTTCTAACCTTCCAATTGGGGGAGGGGGGAAAGACCAGGGTCAGAAAGATTAAGGAGCATTGTCAAGGAGAAACAGCCAATCATGCCAAGTGTCCTGATGTTTAGCTTTCCTTCCCTTATGCAAGCGCCCAGTGAGACCATGAAACCCAGTAGGAAAGACAGAGAACATTCCCCCAGGATGCGCTGTGGAGATAATCTTGCGTTTTGAGGTCTGCGTAGGCATGGCGATGTTTGCAGCAGAGGGTTTCATTCACAGACTTACATTTTACTCTTTATTTGTCGTTTTGGCAATTTAGGAGAGATTTTATTAAACATCTCTTGAGATCCAAAGCAGAAACTAGTGCTTGGTTAGGTGCTTGCTATCAATGCTGGTCCCTGATGCTAGTTTGATAAACATTTAGAGCAAGTGAATTAAAAATATGTGGTGTGGTGTGTGTGTGTGTGTGTGTGTGTGTGTGTGTGTTCATGTGTGCTAATATGTGTGAAGAACAGAGCTCAAACTTCTGTGTCTTTTTTTCAGTAGCTATCCACTATGTATTTGGGAACAAGATCTACCACCGAGACCCTATAGTCTTGTTAATGAAGTCGCCTGGTTGACTAATAAGTCCATCTGCCTTTCTTCCTCTCCATAGCTCTAGGACTGAATGTACATGGTTCCACACTAGGTATTTACTATTATTATATTTATTAGCTTATGAGGATTGAATGCAGGTCCACAGGTTTCATATTAAACATGTCATTTTCTAAGTTATTGATGTTGTAATGGGGCTGATGAACAGGAACTCCTTAGTTCGATGTTCCTTCTATTTAGGAAAAAAAAATACTTGGGAGTGTTCAAGACTTCTGGAGTAGTCCTTTTCAGAACTCTGTCATACAATGTGATATTTAATAATGGCAGGCAGTAGAAGGGGGGTGGCAGGCTGTCTCCTGTCCCTGACTGCCTGAGATGGCCGTGGGAGGTAGAAATTGGTAGACCATTTTTGATCGTTCTATTCAAAGCTAGTTGTAATTTTCTCAGGTTTCATATGGGCAGGAAAAAACATGTCCGAGAGAGAGAAAGACATACACAATCGAAATATTGAATCAGGAAAATATTGCACGTGGGCTAGCTCTGGGGCAACAAATTTGAGATTGCAAGGGAAAATTGATGAGCGGAGACGGAACGAAGGGCAACTGCCTGACTGTAGTGTGTGCTTTTTCTTGAGCCGAAGCACAAGGGGAGGTTTAGCAACTGTTTGCTGTGGCAGAAAATCATCTCTGATTATTTGCGGGCAGGGGATTGGAGTCAGGCAGATACAGCCAATCTCAGAGGAGAATCCTGACCCGAGTCTTGCAAAGCTGTGTTTGCCTGATGAACCTATTATAACTCCATCCACCTCCACGGCAAGGTAAGAGTTTTCTAAATCAAGAAAACAAAAGTAAAAATAAGAACTAACTTCTGGCAAGTTGGAGGGCACCTCATGCTTTGTGGACTTGCAGGATCTGTCTTTTATTAAAAAAAAAAACAACTTATAGCTATTGCTATAGGTAACTAATTTAATCCTGGCTCATTGCTATATCCCAGAACAATCTAGGAGTAGCTGCCAGTGCAAAGGTGTCATATTAAAGGGACTGTGGTGTTTGGTATGAAACTCTGTACACTGCCTTCAGCGCCATTGACCTTGTGGCATATTCCCTCTCCTGCCATTACATAATGTGTGGCCTCAAGCATATCTCTCTTTTGTTCTTTGCTTTTAGAGTAATTATCAGAGATCAGGTATAATTATATTAGTTCATGGAGTTTGCAGGACTGTAGAAAAACATTGGCTGGAATAGCATATGTGCCTATATGAACCTCCTTGGAACGGTAGCCATGGTTACAATATTTGCTCCAGAATTTGTCTCTTTTGTCACAGTGTTCTGGTGATAGCTGCTGTTTCCGACTTGAAAACTTGACATTATTAATGCCTGCTTTCCTGTAGATACTTTTTGTTTGTTTCTTTGTTTGTTGGTTAGTTGGTTGGTTGGTTAGTTGGGTACCAGTGACACTAAGTATAAAGTATAAGTCAGTGTATCTTGGATGAGGTACAAGTTCTTGTCCCACATCTTCTCTGATGGTTCCCAAGACACATCCTGGAAAGCAATGGGCTAGAGCTTCCTGTAAGCTCACTTATGGTAGCCTGGGGTGTACGTAGTATAATTTATACCTCATAGAACAGGAAAATGAGAAACTTCTAAGGTCTGAAATCCTAGGCTAAAATCCTGTTTCACAACAAGAAGACACAACTATGTATTATTATATATTTAATCAGTGGTTCTCAACTCTGCTAATTCTGAGACTCTTTAATACAGTTTCTCATGCTCTGGTGACCCCTCCCTATAATCGTAAAATTATTTTTGTCACTACTCTGTAACTGCAATTTTGCTACTGTTGTGAATGCTACCTGTTTTTTCTGACAGTCTTAGTTGAAGCCCATCAAAGGGTCTTTTGACAGCCAAAGGTTTTAACAGCCGATAGGTTGAAAAAACTCTGTATTAAAATTGTAAGGTTATCCACACAAAATTAACTTTTCTTCTTCTAAAGCTCCTTTTACCTGAATTTTCTGAGCATAGTAAGTATGCTATTTTCATTCTGTTTGAGCAAAATGTGTTTGCAAACTAGCTCTGCCTAAATTTCCTTCATAATCCCTCTTGGCCCTATCAGTATGGCCCTATAATTCTGTTTCCCCAGAGTTATATATAAGTGATGTCCCTCTGGACTATCAGAGTTACCCAACCCCTGGACTGCATTCTTGCCTTGCCTGTCTATGACCTTAATCTACCTATAAGTGAAGAGAAATATTCACAATGGGAGCTACTATTTGGTGCCCACAAACAGTAAGGCTTTGAACACTTTCCTCATTGCATTTAACAAGGTTTAAGCCCCTACGGTACCTGTTGTTTTGCTCCAGCATCATTTCTGATGATCATATCTGTAACTTCTTCTACACAGACTTGCTTCTTTATCTGTGCTGATGATTGGATGTCTCAATTGTCTCACTAGTCCAGCTGTTTGCCTTCAGAACTTAGCTTTGGGGTTTCCTTTGACTGGATGGTACCTCCCCCAAAAGGAGGTCACTTGGCTGTCTCTAAATGGTCCTGTGTAATTGAACACTCCCTCATGGGACTTTGCGTTATATTTCTGGATTGTCACATTTTCAGTTGTGTGTTAATGTATAAGATCTTAAGGAAACTATTCTCCACTGAAGAAAGCATGTCGATAACTAAAATTTCCAGTTTCAATTATTTTATAGATGCCATTTATGAAGTGCTGAAGCTATGGAGAATTTCTTGCCTACATAAACTTCTGGGGAGATTAAAGTGGAGATGATACAATAATTATTTTATGGGTCAGGATAAAATAAATTAAGCAGAGTATAAAAATCGTAAGTAATTGCCTACTTGAATCTGAGTGATCATTTTAAATGTATTCTAGAACAAAAAAGTCATTTGTATCATATGCAGATATATGTGTCTAACAGTCACCAATCCATCTGTCTGTCCACTATCTCCCATCTGCTATATCTTGCTAATTTTAGAAGTCAAAGGTTATATTAGAGTATAATGATACTTTATATGATTTAACGTAATGGATGCAGTAAATGCAGATCTGTGTAATAAAATATGAAAATCATTTTTCCACAACATTACTGAACTGAGTGAAGCAAAATATGCAGTTCAAGGAAACATGCATGATCATTAACACCAAGACTTGGTCATGAGCAGGATAACAAACATCAGTCACATGACTCAAGCAGCCAACTAAACACAGCCACCGATGATTTCAGCATAGATTTCACATTACACAATTCAGTAATAGTTCTTAGATTTCTATGTGTTTAAGCTTACTAATAAGCATAAACATAGAACAAAGTCATTAAACTCTGGTCCTCCTAACTAGAGTTGATAAAGTAAAGAAGTTAAAGAAATAAGCTCCTAGACCCTTGGTGGATCCAGACATTGGCCCTGCCATAGTTGTTGAAATTAGAAATTCCCATAAACCTCAATCCAGCGCTTCCATTATGCTGAGACCCTTGCATTTTTGCCCAAAGAATTTTGCAAAGAAACTCTGGAAAGTAAATAAAGTAAGTATTCATCAATGGCTAGCAGATTAAATGTACTTTGACTGTAAGAAGGGATAATGTACAATAACCACAAATAATCTTTTGAATGTATATTAAAGTATGACATTGAAGATAAATAATTATGTGCATATAATTATGACTTCCACAACACAAAAGTGAACATGTAATCAAGCAGCAAATATACTTTATGAATTATATATTCCATATAATGTTATATATTTCCCATATATAAAATATGTGTATTACTATGGAAAAATGACCTACCTGGGAATTATAAACACAAAGTTCAGTATAACAAATAACATATGAAGTAGGGAAGAACAGCTCAAGTGATTGCAAGGATAATAGAAAACATCTCAGTTTTAATTACACTTCTGTATAATTTAATAGAAGAAATACCATATGATCCAGGAAGTCACTCAACCTTGGACCAGTACATGAACTCAAAGAAATATTTGCTGAGTATCTCATTTGTTGAGCCTCTCAATACCATGGCAGTTATAGAAATATCATGAATTTTCTTTGTAAAATATTTAACAGTCTATGGAATTCTGAATAAGTGAATCCTAATTCAATAATCTAGCACCAATTGCTCTTAATGTATCTATATCAATTTATACTTTGTATAATTTATTTATTATGAACTTATTTATATAGTGGTTCCCTAGCTTTCTAGAGTTCCAGTAATCCTTTAATAAGCTACAATATGAAGATATTTTAGAGACTCTAAATAATAAAATTCATGCTTTAAATTGCATGCTTCCCTCACCAGGTTAAAACTTCGTGCTGTCACACTCACTCCTCACCTAAGGGATCAGAGTAGCTACATTGTATACACTACCCTCCCATCAGTCAGTTGGAGGTTGTCTCAGGAGTCAACTTGGTGTGTGTGTGTGTGTGTGTGTGTGTGTGTGTGTGTGTGTGTGTGTGTGTGTGTGTGTGTGTGTGTGTGTGTGTGTGTGTGTGTGTCTATGTGTATGTGTGTTTTAGTAACGTTTGATTTTCTTAATGCTTCCCCCATAGAACAACAGTAATAACACTGCTATTTCAGATATGCAACAGCTAGTTTATAAGTTCACTTTCTAGTGAATAGTGAACATTCTTTATTTAAATTAATAAAAAAGTAAATATAAAGTAACTAATATAGCAATGACAATAAATAGTAGCACACTGAATGTAGAACTCCGCATATTCTAGTAGGAATCTTGGGACCTATCACATGGAGAAAAGAAGAAAAAAGGATTGAAGGATTGAAGGAGCTGAAGGGGTTTGCAACCCCATAAGAACAACAATACCAACCAACCAGAGCTCCCAGCGACTAAACCACCACCCAAAGAATACACATGAACAGACCCATAGCTCCAGCAGCATATGTAACAGAAGATGGCCTTGTGGGGCACCAATGGGAGGAGAAGCCCTTGGTCCTGCCAAGGCTGAACCTCCTAGTGTAGAGGAATGTCAGGGTAGGGAGGCAGGAAGGGGTGGGAGGATGGGTGGGAACACCCTCATATAAGAAGGGGGAGGGAGGATAGGATAAGGTGATTATGGACAAGAAACTGGGAAAGGAAATAACATTTGAAATGTAAATTAAAAATATCCAATAAAAATTAATAAAAAAGAGAAGAAAACTACAAACACACACACAGACACACACAATTTTTTTTTTAAAAAAAGATGCTCTCAATTAAAGTTGAATTGTAGATGCTTAAGTAAATCTGTAAATATTTAAATATGGAACTTGAGGTAATGGTCCAATCAATAAAGTTCTTATTTCCCAAGCACAAAGACTGGAGTTGGATCCCAAAGACCAATGTTCAACAAACCATTCAGCCAAGCCATCAACAAACAGCAGCTAAGCACAATGACATGTTCCTATAGCTTATAGCTCTGAGGCTAGGCTGTCCACGTCAGTGGGACCCGGGCTCAGTTAGAAACTCCGTCTTCAGAGTAATATGGATAAGGTGGCAAATGATGGAGGACACAATGTCAACTCTGACTTGCACATACGTACACACACATGTACAGCCACCTACACACACACACACACACACACACACACACACACACACACACTTTTGGTATGTGTCAGAAGTATCTGCAGCCTGCTTCTATTAACAATTATGTGCTGAAAACTCACAATTTAGACCTTAGTGGACATTCCATAGTTTGTCTGCCAACCTTCCCCAAAGCCAAAGCAATGTTACATGACATTGAGATTTTTACCTGCGTCAGAGACTTTACCCATGCTCATGGATGAGGTTAGTGGTCTAGACTGAACGGCGCCAGGCTTTAGACAGCTATCATTGAGGAATTAAAACTGACCCCCTTACTTTTAGAGAAGAAGCTTGTCAAGAGAGATGATGACTCAACACAATATTACACCTACCACACGCTTGACACCACATTGAGCCCAACTACTCAACATATTTCTTTTCTAGTTATCCCAGCAACTGTCACTCAGAAATCTACTGGCATTTCCACTCTCCGATTCGTGGGACTGGAAATGGTCCTCTTCCTTAGAAAATTTGGTGAGCAATGACGAAGAATGCAGAGCAGTGTGACAGAGTGGGATCATAGAGCCGTTTTTCTTACCCTCTCATTGAGTTTTGACTGTCGAGAATTGCACCTTACCTAGGTAATAAAGCTAGCTCGGCGGCACAATTGCACTACCCAGAAGAAACGTCTTCAATAGATAGACTGCCATACTTCATTCATGAGACTATGGGTGGAAATGCAAATCTACATCGCTAGAGGGACATATAATATCTTAGGAGCTCAGACTCCCCCAACTTTCATTCTGCTCCAGTATCGTATAGCTCTATGATCTGTCTCTAATATAAATTTTTTCCCCAGGAAAATACTTTAGTACCTTAAACTGCCCCAAATCCGTTTGATGTCTAGACATTCTTTTTCAATCATCAAGTAACGAGTCTCCAGGGGGAAAGGCTTCCTCTGCTGGGCTATGCTGTATGTTGCTCTTCACCGTCTCGGCACCAGCAACGCTCTTCTCACCTGCACTTTAAAAGACCTCTCAAAGTCACATTTAATTAACTCTGCCTTTGGATATCAAAAGGCTTTGTTATGACAGCTTATGCTCCATGCAGGTAATTTTTATAAAAGATCTTTCAAGTCTACTAAAATTCATTGTAAAAACAACAAAGCGTACTATCTAAAAAATGCATATTCCCTCTATCCACTAAGAGCCCCCTTCACCTTGTTTCTTTCGATATTTTTCACCACAGCCTTATAGTTCATGCTTTTTGAAACCAGCTTCCTTTGTTCAACAATCAAATATTTCTACATTGTGAATTTTCCTCACAGGGAAGTGTATTTCAAGACTACTAATATCCAATTTTAAGGGACTAGATTCTATCGTTCGTTTAATATCTTTCTCAGAGTTCCTGTATAAATGTATTTCTGTATCTGAAGATACCATCGTGGTTTTGACAAAACCTCAGTAGCAGAAGAGTAGAAATAAGTATCTGAGCAAAAGTAAAACTTGGGGAAAAGAAATGACAAAGGTATTGTAGAGGCTTCTCGGGATGACGTCTTACCTAGTCGATCACATGAATAAAAATGGGCTCCGTAATCATCTCACTACTGTCTCATAAGCAGACCTTTGCAATTGCCGTTCATGGGACTAATCCAGTAAGCCATCTAAAACCTAGAGCAGGAGACATTTTTGCTTCCCTCACGTCACCCTGTAGAATGACATGGAGAGGTAGAAAAGTGACATTCAAGACTTCTGTGACCTGGGTGCACAGTTCTGGGAGCCTCCGTTTCGTACACACCCTTTCCATTGTCTGAAAGACGCACACATTCATGTCCGTGAGCTTTTCCCCGTGACAAGTCCGAACCTCCCTATACAGCTGCTGCTGAGCACGGAACCTTCTAGATGCTGTGGGCAGAATAAAACTTCTCATGCCATGTAGTAGTACAGGGCGCCTGGCCTCTTAGACACAGACTTTTAAAAACTTTTATTTTACTAGTTACGGATTTCTGATGACCTCATCTCAAAATAAATGATCCGAGGAAAATTCATTTCAATAGCAACTTCGTATTCCTGCCCCACCTGGGACAATGATCTCCAGAGAACAGGTCCTCAATCCATGCTTGTTGAGTAATTAAAAAATGAGATTCTTTATTCAAAGTAAATTTTAAGAGTCAATACAGTTATTGATAATGGTATTTTCCATTTTTTATGCAGAAAAGGTTTAAACAGTGAATTATACTGTTGTCAGCTAAGCTGTGTGACTATTTTAGCGCCTGATGGAAACTGGATGACCTTCAGTGAGTGACCTGACCACTAGCAGACAATGAGTGTTGGAGAGCTGTATCAACTTCACAGCTTATTGTGGCCTAGAGATAGGAGAAAGTGTAATCATCCTTTAAAACGTGAGAAAATGAAGGAGTGATTGCTGAGCATTATCCTCAGGATGGCTAGTTCAATTTTATTAAACTTTTCATTTGCTTTGTTTTTCAGAGCTGCAGCATTGCTTCTCAGGATGACTGTTCACTTGTTCATAGTATTACAACCTCACCCAAGCATAGAGTGTGGTCCCACTGTATCCCTTCAAAGAGACAACATGAGTGAAGCTTTGAGTAAGAGCTCCCCTTCTGTGGTTGGAACTCATCCCTGATTAGCAAAGGAAGAGCCTGCCGCCTGGAATGAAATCTTGCACTCACTAACCCTTCCCAGACACTAGTGAGGATAAGCAAGAGTCAATGGTGACTGTGTACTGGTTAAGACATACAGCACGTATTACCCAGGCTTACGCCTAACCCGTGCATCAGAGAATAGCTGCTTGGACTTGGGTGAACTTCTTCCTTCTATAAATAAAAGTAATAGAGATACAAATATGTTGGTTGTCATTCCTAAATTAACTCATGTATTTAGTTTTGGCAAGTAGAACGCCTGGCACCACAGAAATTCCGGGTGACTCCACGTAACAACACAGGGTTCTCAGCACAAAATTTTATCAATACTTCTCTCATGAAAGTCTGCAGATGAACAACAGGATAGATGTGCTTTGTTTATGTATGTAAGACTTTCATTGAAATTGACTGATATTAACTATAGTCTCTTGATTATAGTTCTAAGAAAGCCACTGTCATGAAAGAAATCCACATTTGCAGGTTACATTGCAAAATCCGCACAGGATATGAAAGACCAAGAGAGTACGATTCCCCACCCCCAGGCAAAAAGAGAGATGTTCTCTACTGACAATTTCGTACCTGAACACAGGGGACATAACATAAAGGGACAACCTTAAACTTACACCTCCACCCAAAAAAATCAGGGGGCATAAAGAAGACACAAGCAAAAGCTTAAATAGCCCCAAAAGGATGGCAATAAATCCTGAAGTGATATTCAAGAAAACACAACTACGTGACCGAATAACATGAGTAAAGCAATTTGGTGCTTGAAACCTGAGTCCAATATAGAGATCGGAATATTGAAGAAAACTCCAGCTTAACTGAAGATGAACTTGAAAACCGTCATAGCCGATTAATAGCCTAGGCCAGAGGTTCTCAACCTTAGGTTCCAACTGCTTTGGGCTCACTAATCAGGTATCCTGCATGTCACATATTTGCATTACAATTCATAACAATAGCAAGATTACAGTTATTAAGTAAAATGAAATAATTTACGGTTGGAGGGGCTACCACAACAAGAGGAACTGTACACAAGGGTCTCAGCTTTAGGAAAGGTGAGACTTACAGAGTTACTTGTTATTTTTTTCTTTGTGACCTCTAAAACACAAGTAACCAGAGGAAAAAAATCATTATGCTTTAAAATTTTAACGTTTTGATGTCAAAACCATTATCAAAATTTAAAATAGTGAAAATTTAAGTATAATCAATAAACTAATAAAATGATTACAATATTTGCATATCAAATATGTCATGGTTTATGCTAATGAATGCGTCACAATATCATTTCAAAAACACAACCTGTTAGTCAGATCTGCATATTATTTCGAGTTAATTTTTGTATACAGTGTAGATTATGGGACCAATGTGTGTGTATCTAGTTTAAAAAATATTTTGTTGAAAATGTCGATTGTCTTTAACTGAACAGACTTGAATGTTTTGGTGGAGATGAATTGATCATGGAAACACACATTCAGTTCTTCATCCATTCTATTCCACCAATCAGTGTGTCCATACTTAAGACAATAACATATTGCTATGGTCACCATGACTTCATATTGTCTTGAAAGAGGACATGCAATTCCTCTCAATGTGTTCTCTTATTCAAGAATATTTCTCAGTGATGGAGATTGAACCCAGGGCATCACATGGATTAAACAAGCAAAATCATTGAACTAAACCACCCAGCCCCAAGATTTATTAAAATCTAATTTGAGGTCTCTTGAAATGTCACATGATATTTTGGTCCATATCTGTGTCCATTCTTGAGAGAAAGTATGAAGCTTGATAGATATTTAATCTGAGTATTGTACTAGGGGAGTGTTGTCCTCTTGTTAATATTTATATCTATCAGTACATAAGAAGTGTCATGTCTTTTATTCATGTCATATTTTCGTTTAGAAATATGTATGATTATAATTTCAAAGTTTTTTTTGCCTTTCACTAAATGTTATAGATATTTTGTGTTCTTCAATGTGTTTATGAATGATACTGCTTTCTTAATTTCTGTTTCAGACTTTCAATGACGGTACAAAAAAAAGTAACTGGTTTTTGTGTGCTGATCTTGGAGCCTTAAATTGATGACAACATTTGCTCATTTCAGTTACCTATTTTCTCTATATGAGATGATGTCGTGTGAATTTACAGTTATTATGTTTTTAAAACACTGAATGCCTTTTCTTTTTCTAGCCTAACTTCTAGGAAAGTTCTTGTAGCAACAAATAGTACTGAAACAATTTTAAGTTTATTCTCCATTCCTGACCCTCTGTGGGAAAATTTAATTACTTCAACAGTAAGTAGACTCTTAACTATGCTTTTAGTTTTGATGCTCATCATCAGTTTGAAGAAGTTCTATCATATTTCCTACTTTTATTGTTTCAGATAAAATCTTTTCTGTATCAGGTAAAATGATCATATGGTCTATTTCCTGTGTTCAATTAATATGATCTACTATATTCCTTTTGAGCATGGTCACTTTTGTGTAGTCTGGGGACATGCTGGAGGTCATTTTAACAGGGTGTCAGATCTGCTTTGTTGGTATTTGCTGAGGATATTTGTATCTATAGTTAAAATAGGTATTGACAGGTAGCATTTTTCTTATTTTATTATTATATATTATTATAATACTGACACTGAGTACTTTATAAATTACTCTGACCTTGTCTAGTTTTTGCAACAGTTGAAGGCAGAACTTATCAGCAGTAGACATTACTAAGCTCCTTATAAGAAACTTATATGAAGCATTCAAGCTACCAACTACTGAGCTTTCAGAAGTTAGCATAACTATAGAACTTTGATTTGACATCAAGTACTCCGCACAAATATATTAAACACAACGTTGCATTTTTGTTCTACTTTGTTTCAATGCCAGGAATCTACCTGTTTGAGTGAATATATTTCTAGCAATTAATTTGTAGAATATAGTATTAATCTTTTTTTCCAGAAATCCATACAACTGTACTGTATGCATATGGTCATGAAGTCAAATTTAGTATTGAAAATCCACCAAACCTTTAGACTCGTAGGTCTATTTATTGTTAGGTTATACTTAACTAATACAATGCTTGTTTAAGTTGGGTTTGAGGGAGCTAAACATGAATCAGGAAATCTTTGTTAAAGACCCCTAGATTAGTTGATTGTCTTTTATAAAAATAGATTCGAATGATATAAATTTAACAATTTAATTTCATATAGTTCATAGAATAATATATGTATTAAGTCACAAAAACCAAAGGGGATGCTAAGAGATGTTTCAATAGAAAAGAGTGCTATCGCAGTCAAAAAGACCTGAGTGTGAATCTTCAGCACCCATGTAAGAAGCCACATATGGTCGCCTATGTCTGTAACCTCAGCATTGGAAGACGGAGACAGGTGTTTTCAAGAACTTACTGGCCAACCAACCTATACCAAACAATGAGTTTCCATAGAGACCTTGTCTTAATGAAATAAACAGAGTGATATAAGAATATATACAAATAATACAAGAAATAATACAAGATGTCCTGCTCAGATCTCTGTATGTCCATAATCTCAAATACATACACACACAGGCATATGCATGTACTCATGGACGTGCACACAAAATCACATTCAAAGTTTTGCTTTTAACACTGAGCAGAAACAGGGTTCTTTAGTATTAGAATCTGTGTTCTCTTTTGATTGGCAATCCCATTGTAAGTATAATACAATACATAATTAAAAAAAAACACTTCTCTTAGAACTCCAGAGATTCAACTTCTAGATTCATTTTCTGTGTCTTTGCTGGAACTGAGGTAAAACCTGTACCACTTTGTTTTGCTTGCATGTCTGACTTGAGGTTTCCATTACAGGGAGGTGTGAACAGCAGAATTTTAAGTGTCCTCCAAGATTCGTAGTCATTGGTTCTTCAATCAAACACATGCTCTCTCTTTACTACACTGAAGGATTTTACAGAAAACATTAACGTTCTTAATCACCCGACCCTAAAGGATGGAAACCATTCAGTTTTATCTGAACAGGTTCTTTGTAATCAACCACATCCTTAAAACCAGAAGAGCACGGCAGAAGAGCCACTCAAATATATGAGGTGGAAAGCGAGGGCAGGGAGACAAGTAGAGGAGGGGTATAAGCAGTACAGCTATAAAATGGCAGTTGCTGCTGATTAGAATAGGTTGTCTTAACAGCTTAGGGATAAAAATAGTCTTCATATTTGGAGTCTAGCCACCCGTGAGGTGTAACAGAAAACACCAGTGATCGCATGTGCTCGCCTTGAGGGAAATTCTGCAGGCAGTTTTGGACGGTGTCTTGGCATGAGTAACTGCAGGTAGAGTGGAGGTTGTTATACTGGAAGAGAATGAGGAAGTAACATTTTTAAAATGTCATTCAAAACGTCAGGAGAAATCCAGATGCTTCCTTCGTCATCATCACTCTCTTCTCCAGCATGGAAGCAAAGTCCAGATGAACATCAGGATAAAAGTGCCACGTCTACTGACTCCTCTGTACATTATTTTTGTGCCATCTCAAAAAAAAAAGCAAAGCAAAATATAAAGTTTTCAGAATGCAATCTTTGTAGAATTTCAGAAGTCTTAACCTTTTGGATGATGGAAGCCACCCTACTCTTTCATTTAATGCTGTTGTAACTGTAGAAGTAGATTTATTGTGGTCTAGACTTGGTATGTGAATTTCAGGACACTTAATAATAAAACTAATTATGTCAAAGCTTCACCATATTTTAGACCAATAGGAAAAAGATGGAGAAAGGACTTAATTAAATGATGCCGTGTGAGAGAGATCTGGAGGTTTTGAGATACCCTTGCAAGCTGGAGTACCTGGTCTTTCCTTGTAGGGCAGACTCCTTTACACTTGTGTGAAATCTCATTTGGCAGGTCTTTGAAGCATTTGTTCAAAAGATGATCTTCACTCTTTCCACATACTGTGCTTTTTTCTAAAGATGTAACTTGCAGTATATTTCAGAATACACCTGGTGTAGTTGTGGAGATTATTTTACAATTAAAACATATGTATGATTAAAACATTAGTGTGTGTATGTGTTACTAATTTCATTGACCAAAGTCTGAGATATATGTATCTGAAAATATCTGAACTTATTTGTAAAATGAGCACTTCTGATTTGGCTGATTTAATTGATGTGGTTTCTGTATGCTGGCAAGATTCCCTGGAAGTGCTTATAATCATTTGCTTGGATGGATGCCTAAAATTTGAAACCTGGAACTCAAAGGTTGCCTGCACTTAAAAGGAAGAAAATTTTAGAATCACCAGAAAATTCTCAGTGTAATAGAGAGAGGGAACCACAAAGACTTTGGGGTGAGGAGGCTGGGTGTCTTCACCATGAGCTCCTTCAGATCACTTCCCAACTCTTCTCTCGCCCCCACCCTGAGAAATCCCAGAGGACACTCCACCATGGTTCAGAAGAATCTACATGATTTGAGTACCAGTGTCCGTGAAGCATGCCTGAAATGAATCTGCTTAGCCTTCAAGATGCCCGTGAGAGAGATGCTTGGTAAGTTCCTAGTTCCGGTGATAACTGAAGGGAAACAAAGCAAAACAGGTCCATTTCATCCACAGAAGCAGAAGCTGAACATTGTATTCAGACCTCCAGGTCTTTGTGATTCTGCCTGGTTAATGATCTCAGAAAATGTTCTGAGTCGAGTATGATTTTCTAAAGTGTGTGTTTGGTTGTTTGTCTGTGTTAGATATGTTGCAGGAGGGACACACGGTGTTTCACGAACTTCAACAAGCATAAGGCCATGCTATATTATTTTTGTGCCAAATTAATTCCAATACCTGAATCAGTTCTTAGATTTAATATCCCCCCAAGAAAAATGGAAGGAAATGACACTGGGAATGGATCTCGTGGCAATAGCAAAGCATGGGTTAGGATGTCATTTAAAGTCTATTTTTAAAAGATATATAGGATAGTATAGCACAGAAAAAGAGGGAACGTTCATATTTTTATGGATCAAAGGATTTAAATGCAATGTTACCCTATTGTCAAAAAATCCAGAACATTACTGTGTCACCATTGGTTATGGTGGAGGCTGTGCATGCCATGTAACAAATATTTTTCTGAACAGATCAAACATTCTACTTACTTTCTTAATTATTTAGTGTTTACTTGGATTTTAAAACTCTATATTAAAAGGGCCTACAGAGGTTTCTCTGTGGTCATAAGCACTTGTTGCTTTTACAGAGGAACTGGGTTCAGATCCCAGGACATACATGGCTAATTATAATCATTCATAAAACCCCTTCCAAGGAATCTGACATTCTCTTCTGACTTCCATGGGTACCAGGGATACATGAAGTACACATGCATCAAGACGAAACATTCATACACCTAAAATAATAATAAATAAACCTAGTATTTAAAATTCTGTATTTGAAATAAACACACTTACAAAATTCGTACCAGTTTTCATGAAACATCTAAAGTTTATCATGGAAACACAATATGTTCTGTGAAGCTCCTCATCATGAATGAAATAGCAAATTAAAAGCAATACTTCTTATATAAGAATATTTTTCTGGGGAGATATGAGTGCCTTTGTCAAAGACATGATGAGCTGCAATTCCTTATGCAATTACACTTATTCTGTGCCTGTGCAGAGTGCAGAGTTAGGGACCCATGGAATGACAGCGAATTGGTAAATTTGATTCCAGTTGTAACTGCTGCTCCCAATGTGGTTTCCCTGATGGAAGATGCTGTGCTCTCAGGGGCACCTGAGAGGCAACTACGGACTTGGGTTCTTCCCCTCTTCTTCCCTTTCTATAAATAAAAGTATTAATAAAAAAGCTTTTAAAAACAGAAAGGAGATGCAGTATAGACTATTTTTCTCTCACCTCATGATTTCAACTGTGACTAATTAGTTTCTTGGATCCTTGAGTTGCTAATAATACCAAAGGATATTTTACTAGTCTGCTACATGGATAATATCACATGGGCAGCTCCTGGAGGAAAATAGTTAGAAGCCATCTCAAATATTCCTGTGAGACACATGCAGACGACAGATTTGTAGATACAGTTCATCAAAATACAAAGTCTTACAACCTTAGCGTATTTTCTAGTGATCCATTAATCTGAAAAAAATGTAAAGGTATCATATTAAAAGGACAATTTTTTCGAAAATTTTTTTGTTTTGTAAACGCAGGAGTAAGAAATTTTTAAAAGTTGAGGCAAAATATAATGTAAGTGACTATTCTACTCTTCCTTACTTACATATGCATTTTCAAATAGGAGTGGTTTCCATAATGAGCAAGTATTTCTGATGATCTAGATTTCATGACATGTATTCAACAGTCTCATAATAACACTGAATGCATTTATGCCTACTGAGGATGGCATTCATTGCTCATGGAGCAATGTCACGTCACTTAAACCGATGACTTGCTACTTCAAAGAAATGCTTCTTGGTTTGCTATGCTTTCCCACAGTGATTGGTTTTCGGATCATGTGCTTACGTCACTTGAGTAAGGCTTCCTATAAGACAAGTGGTCTATATACCTCTCCCCACAAACTGGAGTCAGCATGCCAGTCTTCTATCACAGAGTAGAAATGATACAAGCACAACTGGAAGCAAGAAGGACCCAAAGGCGTGCCGTGCACGAACAGAACTTGGCACTTTTAGGTGGCTTTCCTCCAGGAAAAATGTTCTGTAAGCTCTCTCTGAGAAAGTGCTCTTTGAGTCTGCGTGAAACCTTGGCCCCAGTCAAACAGGTCTTCGAAGAGGACAAAGAAGAAACTACGATCTGCATCTTGTTCTCCTCTCTAGAAGACTGAAACTAGATAAAAATGGTGACATACGATAAGGAATTTTGATTTCTCCATCTGTTAGTTTGCAATTAGTTTGCAATTAGTAGCAAAAATGCATGTGGTCATGAGATTGGAGGGACAAAATTGGAGACTGTAACAAGGAGTCATTACATGAGAGTCATGTCCTTCTCTCAAAAGACAGTTAGGCATCCTTAGGTCAGATCATCCCATCCCATATCAGAGGAGGCCCTTCCCAGTGGATAGTGGATTTCTAGAAATCTCTTAGGTTTGTGCTAAGATTTCAGGATCAGCTTGAAACTGGGGACTTTCACGTCCATACCAGGCTACTCATACTAATTTATTTTCAGCTTATCATCTCTGAGTAAAACTAAAATTGAGATATGCTTTGCACTGGGGATCCCCAGCAAAGCATTTACTGGCAGATGAGGATAATGAAAAATCTGCAAAGATGTAAGTTACGACTTCTTCCCAACTATTCTATGTACTTCATATGGATTTGAATTTGGGATCTATGCCTTTTGAGCTCCTGAAGAAAATCAGAGGGGATGTGCTGTTGCAACATTATTGTAGATTTCCACATAAAACTGCCCTCATGATAGCATGCACGTAAAACACAAGGAAGCAAAGAATTGGTGAACTTTGATTAATTAGCATCAACATATTTTCAATATTGAAGCAGTATCTGTCATTGCAAAATGTTAGGAATGACCTATGGAAGTCTCGTGTGTGTGTGTGTGTGTGTGTGTGTGTGTGTGTGTGTGTGTGTGTGTGTGTGTGATATGCATGCACATGAGTTCTTGTGTGAAGGCAGAAGGCAGAGGTCAATACAGGCATCTTCCTCTATCATCCCCACTTTATTTTCTCAGCCACAGTCATTTGCTAAGTCTAAAGGGCACCATGTAGATTGGCTGGTCTACAGGCACCTGGGATTTCCTTCTGTGTAAATATTTTCCCCTGGTGCTAAGGTTTTATATATGTGAGATTTTATGAAATTGCTGGGGAACTGAACTCCAGTCTCCATGCTTGCATAGCCAAACCTTAGCCACTGAGCTATCTCCCCAGCCCCTTCAATTAGTACTATTCGTCTACTTCTGGATGCTTTTGCAACTTATTTCATTTAGTTGGGGGTCTTCTAACTTACAGGCGTGAAGACATGACACACAAGGAACATTTCCACCTGGATGACCAATTGTCCACCAGGATGATTACAATAGAGAAGGAAGCTTATGCTTGGAGGTTCTGTGGTTCTTTGGGACTCCTGTTTAATTCTATCATTTAACAATAAAGTACATGAAATAGAGTTATAACATAGAAAGACTACCAAAACCTTCAATCCAACAACAATAAAAATTTTGATGACTCATCAGCATAAACGACTTCCACATAGCCTAGGAGTTTCTACCTGAAGACAGACCATGCAGAGAGGGGAGGAAGGACAGATTCTAATAGAAAGATCAGTTTTGCTTTTGTACACAGCTTTGATGAGGGTAGTGGTGTTCTATTGCCCATTATTTCTTGATGATAATATGTATGTGCATATTCATGTCCCTTATTCTTGAACTTACTCTACTTTTGTATTGATGTTATGGTTGGAATATGCTGCTAACATTCTTAAAGCAGAATTTATATCTAGGAAGGAGGGGCACAGGAGTCATGAACACAATTCAGTCATTTTCAAATTTTTAGATGAATTTTTAGATTCCTCTAGAGGAAATACATATATGTTTACTCTATCCTGCTAAGTGATACTCCTATGTCTTGAGATCCAACTTTCATAGTGGGCTTAAGGGGAACAATAGAACAAGAAGGGTTAAATTGATTTGAAATGTGTAAGGATAAGGCAGAAGAGGAACTACAGGGAGAGATAACTAACACTAAGTACCTTTGAAAAATTCATACAGATGTCATTACCATCAAAGATTTCATATATGTGTTCCATATGCACACACACACACACACACACACATACACACACACCTCTAAATACTAGAGGCTATTACTGACACTCTTGGATAGCCATCTGACCTTGTAGATAAGATCACATTGCTGAAGATACTTGAGTCATAGAACATGGAGAAGTCAAGGTGGTACTGAGGTGAAAGTGGAAACTTCATCCCTACTTATTAACTTTCATAGTTCTACAAGTTGCTATGCATGCTTCTACAAGAGAAAGAGTTGTCTGTCTTCCCTTGTTGTGATCCCAGGACCTACAGTAATGTATAGTGTTAACAGTGGGCAGGAATAACCATGAGAGTAACAAACCACTAACTGGTTTGAAATTAAGGCCAGCTAAACAGGATGAAACTCATACCTCACACCATTTTTAGGGTTAAGAATCTTTCCTTGATAGGTCATCGATCTTAGGGGAGAACCTACTACTATTATTCTCTTAAAGAGTCATGTTATTAAAATGACTTCTAGAGATTTTGTTATATCTATAGATCAGTGCATTGCTTAACCCTCATTAGAAAAGTATCTTTATGTAGTAGATATGATCTATATGAAGACCAGCAACTGGTAAAGATACAGAGAAAAAGACTGCTGAATACTCAGTCCTAAATGGGACATTTATATCTCAGCCCCCACCTGCGCCATCTCAAGGCTTAGGAGTCACTGGGGAAGATTTGGGGAAGATGATGGTAGGAAGTCGTAAGGGCCAGAGAAGATGAATGACTCGTGTACACAGCAGGGCAGCTGCACCAGAAACTCACAGTGATTATGACACCATGCACAAGACATGATCAAACTCCAGCCAGACAATATCCCAGCACAGGTGGAGGTAGACAGGAATTTCCATCCTTAGATGCAATGCTGTTGGCATTTGATACTGCTGGGATACAGAGCCAGCTTTATTTAAGGGTGTTGTCTGTAGTCCATGACCACACCCAGCAGAAGGCCACTCAGTAATGAGTATATGTGCACTTGAACTGTACTTGATGGACTTCAAGAATTAAAGAAAACAGAAGATTGTTTGGGTACCAAAAGTTTTGAATCTCAGAGGAGCTGGAGGAAAGGGGTGAATATTTTAGATATACATTTTTTGAAATTCTTAAAGAACTGATAAAACTGTTTATACAAAATTTTCAATGGAAAAACTGGAAGAAGTATTCAAATAGATGACAGGCAGTGGTGGCCCTGTCCTAATTTCTCATTTTCTCAATACCTGTTTATCCCCTTGTCCCTTGGGAAAGCTCATCATTAGGGCACTGTTGTTGTTGTTGTTGTTTTGTTTTGTTTTCTTATTCACTTCAACAATGGAGGGGATCATGTCTTTCGTCATGATCTTTGAAATGGTGCTTTGGTTCTAGACTCCACTTCCTGACAGACTGAAACAAAAACACAGAGGTGTTTTAGAACCAAGTTAGTGTGGTTTCAGAAGTGTTTTCTTGGGTGTCTTAGTTCTAGAAACAGATGTAACAGAGGTACTGGGCAAAGAGTTCTGAATAATTTCATGCACAATTTTTTTCTATCTTGAAACCTTGTCTACTTATTCATCATCAGGGCACAACTTCCTGATCCTTGCTGTTTCCTACAGTCTTGCAAAGGATGTGAACTTGCTGATTGATGTCCTCAAATGTCTGTTAAATTGAATGGGTTTGTTTGCCTTTCTTGATGCAGATAACACAGCATATTTTGTTAACAACTATTTAATCATATTTTAAATTTAACTTTATTGGTGTATGCACATTATATATAGTGATTTATTTTATAAAGACATTTTAATCCAGCCAATCACATTTTATGTTTTTTATAAACCTCTTTCTCTGTCTCTGTTTGCCTCTGTCTCTCAGTCTCTGTGTCTGTCTCTATCTGAGTCTCTGTCTGTCTCTGTCTATCTCTGCCTGTCTCTGTCTGTCTGTCTGTCTGTCTGTCTGTCTGTCTGTCTCTCTCTCTCTCTCTCTCTCTCGTGTGTGTGTGTGTGTGTGTGTGTGTGTGTGTGTGTGTGTGCACATGCTTTCTTTTCTGTGTGAAGGTCAGAGTTGATTTTGGGTATCTTTTTCTATCACATTCTGCCTTAGTTTTTCCGACAGGATCCTTGAATGATCTTGGTGTTGTCAGTTTCAGCCAGCTTGCCTGACCAGTGGACTCCTGGGTTCTCCACTCTCCTTGTACCTAGTGATGGAGTCACAGGCACACTGACTTTGATGCCTGCCATTTCTGCAGGCGTGGATTCTGCAGATATGAGCTCAGATCCTCAAACTTGCAAAAAAATGAAAAATATAAATAGAAAAATAGAAAAAAACTACCTGTCCACCAGCCCTTTATTATGTATTTTGACCATAATTTGGTTTTGAACAATTGGATAAATTGTTAATTGGATAACCCTCTAATACACAATGTATATCACTTTCAGAAAAACACATGCATGCAATGAAACATCAAGTTACTCTTAGTCATGATAATGTATTTTTTCTCATTTTCTTTTTTTTCCTTTCTTGTCTACAAACTAGCATCTACTCTTGGCATCTATGAAAAGGCAATAATGAATGTCATTTCATTCTACAATAATAACCCTCTCTGACTTATCCATCTCTTCTTAGCTAACTCAGAGAAACATGAAATTCATTCTGATTTTACCTTTCATAATCAAATTCCTGATATTGCTCACAAAATACTTTTCTGTATGTGACAGCATGTTGTGTGCTGTATAGACTGAATACGAAGACACTGGAACCTCCCTTCTAAGGCAGATTTCAGCCAAAGAGAACCAGTGTAACTATAAATAAGCATGAGCTTTCATAGACGAGCACAGACATGGGGGAAATTAATATTTTTATCTATGTATTTGATATAGAGTACAATGGTTCGGTGTCAGCAGAAAGATTTGGGAGAGAAATAATGCTTTTATATGAGAAAAAAACATGGGAAACTCAAGAGCCTTTTTTCCAACTGTCAGTGTAATTATTCAACTTGGTGCTAAACTTTATAGATTCAAAATGAGTTCTTCCTCTATTCATTAAGATAGCATCAAGAATGCTTGGCATAGACAGCGTATGTCTGACTGGACAATGTGCTATGTCTGACTGCTAATGAGTCACTCTTGAAGTTGGGTCTTCTGTCTTTATGGCATTTGAGTTCCTGGCATACTAATTCTCTCTGACACATTATACTCTATTCTCTGGATGTGTCTTTTCATATTGATCAGTTTCATATAAATTGTTTTTGTTCCTTTTAAGACAAAATCAGAGACGTAGCTCTTGGGCAAGCAATGATGTGTGCATACAAGTGTGCATGCATATGCACACACAGGCCTTTGCCTCTACACATATTTCTTTAAACATTTATTTATTATTACTATTCACTCATGTATGATAGTCATATATGTGTGGAGGAGGTGGCACACATGTGCCATGTTTCATCTGTGTAGATCACAAGAACAATTTTGTGGAATTAATGCTCTCTTTTCACATTTACATGAAATTGGACTCAGCTCTTCAGTCTTACATCTTCTGACAGGAATCTTTTTTATTGGCTGAGCTATTTTGTCAGACCTTATTTTCACAGTATTTAACACCTAGCTTACCAAACTGGGTCATAACACCTTATAGGATATTGTAAGTAAAAGAGATTTCTGGGCAAAATAAATGGAGACAGTAGATGTTTCTGAATGTACGATGTGACTAGAAATGAACTTGAACTTAAATATCTAATGGATCTAAGGTGTTTGTGAGGATGATGGGGCAGGCTGCATCATGTGATTCCTGACAGTGTGTCTCTAGGCATTACCCTCTCACTCTGATGTCACAGGGGGCAAAGGCAGCTGGTGGTACCTGGAATAGTCTGCTCAGATTCCTGGGTATTTTAAGTGGCAATTCTAGAATGCTTTTACTGTGCATATTATGTTTTCTGCTCTTACATCAGCAGTGTTTTAGTTATAGAGAATGAAGAATTTGTTATCTTTCAGCACCATTCCTCTGTACATAATCACAAAAAGAAGTTTATCTCTGGATTGCACTATGTTGCAGTGTTTGACTTAAAGATACAGTCACTTGGGTTACTGACTTCGATGTCATAAAACAAACAAACAGGCAAACAAAAACATTCAGTTATATTTTGGTGTAGGATGAAGAAAAAATCTCCCAGTCCTCAAATGTACCTGTGTCCATACCTCTGCTCTCTGTACTGTGGTGCGTGAGAAGCAGCATTCTCAGCACTGACAATTACAGAATCTAAACATGGGTGCGCTCTGGAAACCACTGACGATGGTCTTTGTTTGCAGTGTAAATACTCAGCCAAGATTTGACTCTTTCTTATAAAAATAGAGAATCCATGTGTCTCATTAGTATGCAAGTCTGCTTCCGTTTTTAAGAAGTGCTAAAGCTATATTATTCCAAAGAATGTTTAAATAGGTTTCTTTACAGTTTGTATACCTGTGTTGTGTAACTATATAATAATAGTTATATTCTTTTGGTGAGAGTGAAAAGTAGGTGTCTGTGGTAAGGCCCACACCCAGAAGGTTTGGGATAGAGGGCTTTATTTTGCCTATACTTTCAGATGACATTCTGTCACTGAGGATCATCAGGACAGGAATCCAAGCAGGGCAAAAACCTAAAGGCAGGAACTGATGCAGAGGCCATGAGGGGTGATGTCTATTGTCTTGGACCTTGTAGTTTGTTCAACCTGCTTTCATCCAGAACCCAGAACCAGAAGTCCAGACGTGGCAGCATCCTGAACTGGTGGGGCACTTTCTCCATGTGTGGTCCTTCTTATCAGATGACTACAGTTTGTGTCACATTGACATAAATCCAGCCAGCCTAAGTAATAATGAGTGGAAAACGTTTGAGATCAGGCTGGGGGCACAGCTCTGTTGGTAGAGCGATTATCTGGCATGTGTAAGGTCCTGGGATAGGAGTGTGGCCAAAGGGGAAGTGAGGAAGGGACTGTTAATGAGCAGATGCATTCTGAACTCTGAATCTCAGACAGTGCTTGCCATTACAAAGGATTATCACTTGGATGTATTGCATCAGTCCTTATGACCTACTGAGGGAAGCTGAAACATTAAAACTTTCTGTAAAATGTGAAAAAAACAACAACATTGATCAGGTTAGGTCTCGAGTTTTTGTCTCTTTAAAAATAATCTCAATTACATAAAGCAGTGTTCATGTTCTGAGCAAAACCCTACCCACCTTTGTTTTATTTCTGGATCTAAATACTTCAAGAGAATCTGGACCTCATTTCCAAAGTAAGGAAAAGAAAGCACTGGTGTTCCGGAGACAGTGGGACTCTTGCGGATACTGGTTCAGAGGTGAGCTTGCAGGACTGGACATGATGGCACATCCCCGTATCCAAGATTTAATGCTTTGTGTTGGATACTTTGGAAACTGATGTAGAAAGATCATATAGGGTAGACTAGCCTGGGCTCCACAGTGAAACCACCCTATATCAAAGCAGAAACAAAGCAAATTAAGCAAGCTTCCATCTGAGCTGTGTTGGAGAGCCCTAAGTGGAAGCTCTTGAGAAGTTTACCTCCCAGATAACATGCACTGAGCCTTTTCTTTCTCACTGTGTATAGATTTTGTGTGAGACTATGATGCTTGGCCGTACATCAGCCATCAACAGCCAAGCCATGCCTTCCACCCACACTTAAGTGTCTTGTGCTCTCATTTGTATCATCTCAGTCACTCTCAGATCATTATGGTCAGAAAACATCCCAGTACCCCTACCTTAGTAAAAAGAGGTTCTTTTCTCATATGGTTTTCTTTCTGATAACTTCTCCTAATCTGTCCCTACCTCCTCTCATCCTCCTCCACTACATTTCTGTCTCTCATTAGAAAAGAACAGGCCGCTAAGAACTAGCAAACAAACATGACAAAATAAGGTAACACAAACGCCATCATACTGAGCCTGGACAAAGAAAAGCAACAGAAGGAAAGGGGCACAAGAGAATGCACAGAATCAGAGATGCACTCATTCACACACTTAAGACTCCCATAGTAAGGTCCCTGTATTTCCTCCCATTGAGTATTTTGTTCCCCTTTCTAAGAAGGACTGAAGAATCAACATTTTAGTCTTCCTTCTTCTTGAGCTTCATATGGCCTGTGAATTGTATCTTACCCAAGATTCTGAGCTTTTGGGCTAATATTAGTGAGTGCCTACTGGTTCTTTTGTGATTCAGTTACCTAGGATGATAGACCATTCATTTGCCTATGCTCAGTGAATGTCTTACTTAACTCCATTGTAAGTTCAAATGAGTTTTTTTGGTTTCATTCCTCTGTTGATGGGGACATTTGTTCTTTCCTGGTATCTATAAGGCATGTCCCATGTGTCGATTATATGTTCCATCTTTTGCCTATTCCCAGGAGTAGTATCAGGGTCCTTGATAGCTCCGGCTTCAGTAGGAGGATGGCATTTGTTAATAGGAAGAGAAACCCATGGTTCTGTGAAGGCTTGTTTCCTCAGTGTAGGGGAATGCCAGGGTGTTGAAGTGGGAGGAGGTGGGTGAGGGTGGGAGCATCTTCATCCAAATGGATAATTAATTAAAAAGTAAAAAAAAAAGACTCCCATAATAATACTAAGTTTAAAGCAGTATTATAGGTGCAAAAGACCTAGTAGTAGACCCATTTATGCTCAATGAATGCTTTTAATCTCTGTAAGTTCCATGACGATCTTATTCTCCTCCTTCCCTGGGTCTCTCTTTTTGCCTCCTCTTTAGGGTTCCTGAGCTCTGATTTGCTGCAGAAGGCTGTTCTCTCTAGTGATTTGGTTAAAAAAAAAGCAGCTGATCGATGAGTACAGCATATAATCATTGCGAGTCATTTTATGTTACTTTTTGTTACTTTTAAAAACTATCGTAACAGTAGTGTTTGGTTTATCCTAGGTCTCTGGGTTATCTAGTCTCTGATTCTTGTGTGGGTATAGGTTCATGGAGTTGTCCTTGAGTCAAATCAGACTTCGGTTGGTTACTCCCTCGGGCTTTGTGCTACACTTTTCCGAGGGTGTTTTGCAAGCAGGACAGATTATAAAACAAAGATTTGTGGCTGGTTTGGTGTTTATGTTTCTCTTTGGTAGCCTGTAGGGTACCGATCATTTCAAAGACACTAGAACAAGGAGATTGATGGCTCTACATAGGGACCAGCTCCGCTGCTTCATGGTTAATGTGTTGTACGGGTATTGTATTTGGAGATGAAACCTTGTTTATGGAGAGCAACCTATTGTTTTAGCAACAGCCTGGGAGTCTTCATTAGGTTCATCTTCATATTTCTTTGCTGTTTCCCCTGCACTAGGTTTCCATACCACCCCTCAGTTCTCGCTGTCTCCCTACATTCTCTCCTTCAACCCCAATTCCCCTTCTCATCCCCAGATAATCATGTAGTTGCTGCCCACCATGTACCCCAGGGAGGACTAAAAACATTCTTAAAACCCTAATAAAGAAATAACTCATATGTTTAAACAAACACTTTCCAGATTTGATTGACAAAGCTAACCTTTCTATTTCATCCTCCCCAGTTGAATAATCATAGAACATTTAAAACATTGTGTTGTTCCACACAGGGACAATGGTTATTGTAGTAACAACAGAGCTGTCAAGGTTCATGGTCTCTTGCTATCCCTGCCTTTTCTGTCTTGAAAGTGTCATAATAATGCCCATTTATCTTTGTGAATGATTCCTCATTGAAACCTCCAGTCAAGGAGAGGCTTGGAAACCATAAACATGAGGTTCAACTGTTTATCAAAATGAACCAAAGTGGAATGGATGTGAGTCCTTCAGAAATGATGATGCACCAGGTGGATATTGTCTGGGAGATTGAGTGCCCATTAAGTATTTTCATTGTGTGACCCATCAAACACAGCCAGCAGAGCTGATCTGGGCAGAAAACAATATTCTCATACACAGATCACTTTAGCACACTAGAAGATGCTTCGTGGCCATCCATAACGACTCACATGTATACCATGGAGTTATTTCCTAGTGTAAGAACCGAAATCAGTATTATCAGAAAGAATATTCAAGTGATTAGATCAACCCAATGGCATTTTCTTACACATAAGCCCTCACTCAATTTCCCAATGATTCCTCAGCAACTGGTTGGCACCATGACTCCTAATAGTTAGAAAGCAACTCTGGGTAGGCTGTCACGATGCTTCTTTGCTTAGAAATTTCTTCAAAAACAATTTATATGTATTCTGGAGACTTGTGTTTATCTTTCCTTGAGATGCCCCTTAGATATCCCATGTATTTGTCTTGACATCGAGACGTGTTTTTCTTGTGTTCCAGCTAACTTTGGCTAACGTCTCTCATTTCGGAGCTTTCGCTTCGCTGTAATTTTGTTCTACTTGAAAGAAGGTAGGATAAAGTTATTTGTTATTGTTAACATAAAACAAACACACAGGATGTGGGGATGTTGCCCAGTGAGAGGGTGCTTGCTTAGCACGCAAGAGGCCTTGGGTTTGATGCTTGGGATTGTAAGAAGAAACAAATAAATGCAAAGCACATGCCTCTCAAGCCCTGAACTGGTCACACTCAGGAAGTGGATAATCTGTCACTGCAGAGTGTGTGTTTTGATAAATATTCTTTTATGGGAAGTACTTTGATATCTGTACTTCCAACCAGGAATGTTTGCCTTTCTCAAGGGAGAAATGGTAATTTTAGGTGTGGGAATGGGAAAGATTTCCTGCAAGTGTGGGGAGCTGGATCTGTAGCCGTAATAGACATATAAAATCAGACATGGCCACACACATCTACAGCCGTAGTTCTGAGCATGTGGAGACAGACAGATCCCAGAGTCATTATCCGGCCAGTCTAGCCAATTTGTGAGCTCTGGAATTCAGTTCACTTTTATATTAACATACAACACACAAACACACACACTCACACGGAGGGCAATGAAGTGTTTGGGTCAGTTATCTCTCTTCAGGGAATATTTACTTTTGCTTTGGGTGGCAATTGGAAAGACTGGAAATTATTTTTACAATCTCATCTAGACTGGTCAAGTCCAAGTTCACATGAAGTTTACACATGAGAACCAATTTCTGATACAAATTTACATTGTTTTAGCTTCATATATGAATATATATATATATATATATATATATATATATACATACACATATATAATTTTTGGCTTAATGGACATAAAATAGAGATTATACATCAATAAATGAATTTTAAAGGCTGGATATATAGCTACTAGTTATGGATCTAAAAATACATTTTGCATTCTATCATTAGGAAAAAACATCTTTAATCAATGATATTAGAGGAAAATAGGACTGTTCTCCTTTCAAGTCTGCGGAAAATAATGCGACCAAATGTTGACTTATGAAAATTCCATCAATGTCAATCAATCAAGAAGCATTTAAAAGCACACCACATAAGAATGGCATATGTGATATTTATATATAATTACAGATGGGATGCTGTGTGTCCTGGTTTGCCTTGAACTTTCTTCCTTGCATAGCTTAACTGTTTTGATTTTTATGGTCCAGGGGATCAAGCTATGTGATTTTTTTTTGTATCCTACTCAAGTATTCTGCCATCTGGAGCTAATCCCCATCCCTCTTCAGAGACTTTGACTTGATAGAAAGCTCTATGTGACTTGGGGGACAGAGTTCAGTACGTATCCTTTAAGAAGCATTTGCTTGTGCCTACAAAAGTGTATCTCGCATAGGCTGAATTGATATTTCTAAAGATCAGGAGAGAATCCTTAAGTCACCTAAGGAGAGGGGCACGGTGAGCAAATGATGTCATTGGGGTCCAGAATTTGTCTTTTCATTCCTTTGTTCACTGTGGATTAATTCACCCCAAATCTTGGTACTATGGTGGGGCCTGTGCTGGCAATTACCAGACTTGCATATGACTTTTTATATGTATCTTGATGAAGAGGGATGAATTTGACTTCCATAGCTACATGAGAACAAAATAGAGTTCCCAAATATTGGCACCTCATTAACTGGAATCGGTCATTCTTTCACTACCTATAAATGGAACAAAAAGAAGTTTAGAACAATATACCCATATTTGAGGGCAGGGATTATTGTACCCAAGGATGAGCTATGGGAGAGAAGAAACAGTATCTGAAAAATGAAACCACTAACTCTGATTAGGCATGATTGTGAATGCTCTCTAATCCCAGCACTCAGGAGGTGCAGGCAGATAGATCATCGAGCTGCATAGAATTCTAGGCTAGCCCGGAACATCATATTATGCCACAAAAAAAACCCAACAAATAAATAGGCAGACAAATCAACAAACAAACAAACAAACAAAAACGAGCGAGAAAGAGAGGAGAGAAGTCCCTGGTGATTGAAGTTCTATAGAAACATGATGTACGGATGCAGCAATATCTGGTATAATTCTCATTCTTGGAAAGCCTTCACATTTGTGTATTATTCACTGTTATTTTTGCCTGTATTCTCTCTAGTAAGCTCTGGGCGGCTTTGGCTATCTTCAAACAAGCAATGTATCCGTTCTTATTATGACTTGAAACTTCAAAAGCTACCATGGGGTTACATTGTTTACTTTTTTTTCTTCACATAATATGTGTCAATGTTGCATTGTGTTCTTTGGTTTCTTAATGCTGTTCCACTGCATAGAAGTCTTTGGCATAAGTTTTATCCTTTATGTATAGAACACACTTTCTTGGTGCTAGAGAAAGAAGTGCTACAGGTCAAACTCAGATGTAGATGCCTAGAAAACATGGCAACATCAGCAGGAAGCAAGTGTTTGGTCCTGGAATTGGCCATTCTTATGAAATCAGTCTTTTAACATTTTGCATCAGTAGAGGTTAATATATCAAAAACATGTCTTAAGATTACTTGCATACATCTTAATTATAAGAAAAATATTAGTAGAACATGATCCCTTTAGCATCAGTGTTGTGGGAATCTAACTCAAGGCTCTGCCTGAAATCTATGGATATTTATGGTCATTTAACAATCAGCAACAGTATAATCTATAACCCATTTATGTCTCATTTGAAACAGAATATATCCAAGTTCCCTGATCATCACGTATTATACCTTGTTACTTGTCTAGAACTCTCGATATCTGATATTCTCCAGAAACAAAGATGCATTCCGAATCAAAGAAACATTCATGAGCAAACATATACACAGGTAAATGTGGGAAATTAGAGATACCCAAATTGAAGAAAAAATAAACATTTCAGTTAGAAAATGCCAACTTTTATAAACTCCTCCACCTTATCTAAATTATTAATCTTGTTATATTATCCAAAACAATATTTTCTTCAAATATAATGTTAACATTAATTAAATTATTATTCTGTACCTAAAAGACCATGCTATTTTATTGTTGTGTTTGCTTGTTGGTTTACTTTGCTACAGGAGAGCAGATGTACAAATTATTCTAAAAACTGTGGAGCATTTTCTGAAAATCATCAAGAAAAAGAAAACAAAACAATTTCCCATTTTAGACATTGTTTCAACATGTGCTATATTTTCTGAGTCACTTATAAGAGTTCTAAGATCTCTGAATTTTTAGAAGCAAATGACTTGGAGTGCTAAGGCGTGCTCTCAAGATCTGTTTCTGTCAAGCTCAGCCTGACCATAGTGACAGCTTTGGAATCACTGCTTGTTACTTCTCAGCATTGTGGCGACGCCACACAGATGCCAAGGCTGGATAAACCTCTTCTAGGTGTCTCCTCTATAGCGTGTCAACAAAACCAATTATTATATATTCTTTGGATAAGTAGATGAGAGGAACTTGAAGCTTGAAACACAAAAGAATGGCAAAAAATGGAAGCACATTCTAATCTGTTTAGCATACACTACACATGTATGTATTTAATTTTTACACTTCAGGTCATAAATATCCAAACTAACAAAGTGATAATTTTGAGAAGCTTTGGGACTTTGACAATGTTATTTATGCCTCTGTCCCCTTTTCTTGTTCACAGAACGAACATCATTTATGTCCCATCAGGAGGTCCCAAAATAGGTATAATGTGGGGTAAGCGCCTTTAATCTCTGCAACTTTCCTTCCGGGAAACAGAGCAGTGTTTAACTCAGAGTTCGGAAGATCAATTCTCAGCTTGCAAAGCAAGAATGGAACTAACCCAGAGGCCTTTGATGGCAACACCAGACTTCTTCCCTAAGCAATGAACTGATGGACTAGTGACAAGATGAATACATGCCAAAACTTGGACACTCCTCCACAGATAACATGATGTTGCTACAAACTGAGATGGTGTCTATAAAGTTGTCTAGCTGGTGCCTATATTCAACATGTTAATTTGTCCCCCTTCATTTTTGTGTACTTTGCACAAACTGAGTCATGATACTAAGGCTCCACATAGAACTTTTAAGGAATAAGAGACCTAAATAAGTATTTTCCACGTCTTAATATTTTACATCAGTTGGCTTTTAATTATTGCAAGGTGTGTGCCAATTTATTTCTGGGCATCTATTGTGAAGAAAATATTTCTACAACATTCTGTAATACTCAACACAGCCTCACGAGGACATATTATTTCCATTTGACTACCGAGTCAAAGCCCGCACCCAGGCAAGCGCATGCGTACCATCTCTAGCTCTCTCCCTGCCCAGTTGTGAGCTGCACAGTGTATTGTATGTTAGCAGCAGCCAAGGTGGGTGGCACTCCATCTTCTACAAAGAGCACTCTGACAGGCAGCAGGATTTGGGGGAGTGGAAGTGGCGGGGCGATGGCAACACTTCAGAGAATTAGGAAAGCTTGCCCCATGAAAGATGGCGATAGAGGAAATCTCTACTGGCAGGTAGTGCTCTTGATTAATGCAAGAACAATAACAGTAATCATAACGCCCTTTGTAGTTGTCTGTGGCGAGATCTGAGAGGGGTACGAACCCATGGCAGGCGGCAGCGTGGACATGCTGCCTGGCCAAGACCAGTGGCAGGTATAAAGATGACAGGAAGTGGCTGGGGAATAATAAAATAAGAGGAAAGGTAAACCAATGACCCTTGTCGGCAGTGAAAAGCGGGAGATTAGAAAATGTTTCATGCTAATTTCCATGGAGATTTCTTTAATTTAGCGAGGATTGCTTGCCCGGCTCTGCCTGGCCCACGCTGGATGCGTCTTCGGTGGTCCCCACCGCCTGCCTGCGCAGGTCACTCCTGTGGCTCTGACGATGTCTCTATCAGCTGCCAAGCTCCCTCTCTCCTCCGGCTCATGCTTGGGATTCTTGTCACATGATGGCTTCATCGCGGCCCTTCTCCTCCTGATCCTTTCAAGCTCTTTCTCCTGCCTGGCATATCAAAGGAGATTTGTGGGTCAGTGAGCCGGGACACGGTATATGAAGTCATCAGCCATTCGGGCACCACCTTGATCATTTCACTTTATGTTCTTGTTAAGAGCCAGGGATGTCTAGCTCCCCTTAATAACCAGATTAGTCCTTCAAACAAAACAAAAAAGTTGCTAGTCTACAGATATTAAAAACAAAAGAACAATACACTCATGTATCAGTTTTTTTACACCCTTCCCCAAAGGAAACATTAGCAGGGTAAGAAAACAAAAACAAAAAAAGTGAATGATTTTAAACATTGTATAGTTTCTTTCAGCTTGGCAGTCTACCTCCTAAACTCTGGGCAAATTCAGCCTGAATATCAGGAGCCGCACCTCCCACGTGGTGCCCCATGCTTGTGGGTGTCTGTACACAAACCTTTTTAAAAAGTATTTCTTTTAAATACTGTAGATAGTGAAAACTGAGGCATAAAAACTGGTGAATTTTCAATGGAAGAGTTAATCAGGATACCTGAGTGTGGAATCTGTGGGTCTTGGTATGCATAGGTGGGTGAAGAATTTTTCGAAATGACAAGGAGCTCACAGGGTTCCGGGGGACGGCCCATTTGTAGAACACACAGGATCAGAAGACAGTTTCGTCCTCCCTCCCCCCTCAGGCTTTCCTGCTTCATCTAGTTCTCTGAAAGTCAGGCAATGAGTATAACTCCCATGGGGACTGGAGCTAAAGCCAGAGGCACTGGCTTCGGTGAAAATTTTGATGGAAAAAAAAGCCAAGTTAATTTTGATCAAAGTCTCTTTTGTGGCTCTCGGTCTTGAAGTCTGCATCTTCTATCCCCTTTCTTCTTAAACAGTACTTCCCTTTAGACGGCCCTATCTATATTTCTAAAGGATTATTGGTAACGTTTCTTATTCTCTAAAGACAGTTTTTTACTAACACACTTTAGTTTGCCTGATCCTGAAAGACCAAGGCAAGTTTCAGTGGCATTGATTATGTAGAGCAAAGCTCCATCTGCAGCAAACGCAGTTCCTCCTGAACTCTTGTCCTGTGATTAGCCAGACGTTTCCAACGTGGTGCTGTGTTTTAGAGAGGAAGGAAAGAAACTTCTAAAACAAAATAGCAAACCAAAACAACAACAACAACCAAAAGAAAAACAGAACAAAACGATTTTCACTGAAATCTTTACAATTCTTAGGGCCTTCTGAGCAAACAACTTGCAGACTACCAACATCAAGAAAATAGCCCAGCCTATGGACAGTCCAGAAACCTGCACAAATATAATCTCTTCTTCACAACCTCTCTTTAATTACTAGAGATGATTAGAGTTGTCTTACATGATGGTTCACACAACTAGTGCCAGCACTTGGGAGACTGAGGCAGGAATACTGCTGCGATTCAGGGTCACGCTGAGTTACATCGTGAGTCCTAGGCTCCTTTTGAGTGTGAAGCCGGTGATATTCACTACTACAGAGGCAACAAAAATGTGTCAAAGTGAGACCGAACTCAGAACCTTTCATAGAAAGCCAAATGAACTCCATCAGATACGTTCTGTGGCTATCACTGATATGTTAAAAGAAAAGACAGGGACTATGGTGTAGTTTTAAACCACTAAAACAGTCTTTTAGAAGTTCTTAGAATATAAAACATTTTCCCCAACAGTCTTTATAAGGAGGAGGCTGGATATCAACCCCAAGCTGCTGATGTAGAGAGGTCTGACTTTTGTTTGGTATTCCACTTTGAAAATACTCTGAACTTCATCGATTCAGAACAAAGGATATAAGGACCATTTGGCTCACTTCTGGGGCACAAACGCATTGACCTGCCATTGTGGTTGGGTTTCAAAAATGAGAAAAGCCACATAAAACTTGGAAAATGCCGTGGTAGCCACTTGCTATCCCGTAATTGTTGCTGACACCATTACAAATACCAACAACAAAGAGTTGTGATCTATAATCCATCATAATGTTTTTAATAATGGTATATTAAAATTCATCTCCCTCACTGGAAACACAGAAAATCAGTTTTCTCTTTCTAGCATCTGTATATGTTGCATGCCAGCCAGTTAGAATGAGATATGTCACCTCTGGTAAATCTATTCATCTGGAGATGGAGCTCACAGATAGGATGGCAGAATGAAGAGTTTCGTAACCTTTTTCTTGTCATATAAATGGTCCCGGGTCACATAAAAATAAAACCTAAACTGATATGTAAGGAAAAGTACCTGGATCATTTTTGCTTGTTTCAATTTATTCTCATTAAGTTCCGACATTTACTGTACAGTTTTGTCTCCTATATTCATCTCTCTTTGTCACTTCTGCAAAATTTGAGATTAGTTTTGTATTTAATTCTGGGCTTAATAACCATGCAGTCCCACAGGATCAAGCACCATCATCCACAGTTAAAGTTAGGAGGGATGGTAAGTGTTATGTCATTAATTTCATAAATATGCACTAGTTAAATTAAGTGCTATCCAATGCTGTCAGCATTTAGCAAATGCCTGTGCATATACTAGATTACATTAACCAAATACATGCCTGGGATATTAGCTACTCGTTTTGTAAGAAGATTTTCCAAAACTGATTTCTTTTCCTTTGTTTAAGGGTTGTATGGATTGTCAAGATAGCATATATGAAAGGAGGATTTTACATCGCGTGCATCACCCAGACCTGACAAGTCAGTTTTCCTCACTATCAGTGCTTCCCACATACTGTTCTTAATGGCAGTCAGAATCCTTATGACACACTTTCCTCTGTATAGTAATAGGGCATAAGTGGAGGTATAAACCTGGACCCATTTGTCAGTATTTGAATGCAGATAATGTGACCAAAGTGATCTGAGCTTTCAAATAAAATCCTAGGATCTTTATCCTAATTCACCTTATTTGGATATTTCTGCTTTTTATCAGTGCTCGTAATCTGAAATTTTTTGTTGGTCATTTTTTTCAATAAAGTCTCCAGTATATTCTGGATGTATTCCTCAGAAAACAATGATTGAAAACAAAACAGCCCACGGAGTGAGAAGAAGTGAGAGGAAACAATGACTGACAATTCAAGAGAGTGAAGACATCAGCATATGAGATTTTGATGTCCTGCCAGGAATATGTGTTTTAATATCCCCCTCTTACTCACCTCTTCAGCTTCTAAAAAAATTGTGCTGAGGTAAATATTCTGTGTCTTGATATGGCTCAGAGAAGTCACCCGGAAACTCCTTTGAGAACCTAAGAATACATGCATGGTATAAATGCTGAGGGCTGTGAATAGAGCCTTCCAGAAGACTTATTTTTAACCCAAGGCTTCTCAGAAATTGACTTTGAGAATTAGCCTCTGCTGTGAGAAAGTCCTGTGTGTTGTTTGATTTCTGGAAACGTCTAACCCATCTACTCACTGCTATTGAAAAAACTAAAACGTTTTTTCAAATTGCCATATATTTGAGGGATACATACACAGTACCTGAAGCTTAGCAACTGCTCTGGAGTAATTCCTTTCTTTCTGGTTGGCATCTTCTCATCTCCTATGCCTTCTTTAAATCCTTGTCTCACAATGGTTTCTCACTCTTTATGTCTAAGCTAAGAAGTCTTTAACATCCTCTGGAGATCCTAGCTAACTTGGGAAAATGTTAAGTGCTCCAACTCCCTTTATTTGGAGAGAATATTCTACCCCAATCCCCCAGGAATACTGAAGCTATGAAACGTCAGTACCTAGGACAATTTTCACTGTGATTGAGATTAGAGGGGGCAGGGTCCCTGAGATGGATGCTGAGGAAGAGTCTGAGATTAAACTACTGACAGGTGTTGCCATGCTCCTCTTTGGACCTGGTCCAATTCCAGTGCAGTCCGTGTTGTTAGAGTAAACTCAGCCCCTTTTGACAGTGCTTTCTGTAACATAATTTCGAAGGTGGCTGCCTGCTTTCTTTGGTCTTTATCTTCCCAAAGAACTCATTTAGAAATTCAGGTTGGTAAAAAAAAAAATATCAGGCAGGTCTAGGTGCTTTTTATTTCAAGATGGCAAATTTCCCTGGTTGCCAGGCCTTGGGGAAATGGCCACCTCAAGAGGAGGAGAAAGCAAACGCAGATCCTTCCTGGTGCCCGTAGTTCCACAGCATTCTCTAGCCAATCTGCTCCGGGAGAAGCAGCTTGGCAGGCTGCAGGCCTTTCTGTGGGGTGTGTACCACAGAGACTGGTCACAATAGCAAGCTTGCACCCAAGCGCTGGCTCCTCTCCTGCGTTATTAAGATTTTTCCATTCTCTTCTCTCTCATTCTTCTTAGGGTGGGCCATTTCAAAAGAGGAGAAATGACTCTAATTTGGTGCTTTTAAGACAACACAGGCAAAAAAAAAATTGGAAACATACGGACGCATGGACTCCTTTTATCATTTGCATAGGCCCACAGGTATTGAAGAGAATGATATGCAAACAAGCCGTGCTTCCCGTCTCAAGCAGGGGCCTCGCATTCTCTTGGACCATGTAAATGTCTCCACAGAGGATGTAGCTTAAATACGCGGGATGTGAGAAGACACGCATTCATGGCAAACAAAGCATAAAGCCACAATAAGAAGTATTTCTCTTCTTTTTATGTTTTCCTTCTCTTGCTTATCAATCAACACGTAAGCAAGCAAGTTAGCAAAGGCGTCGAAACCTAGGGCTCAGTAGGGTAGAGAAGAGTTGGAAACTTCAAGGGCATGTTCTTCGTCCTATTGTCAGTTAGCCCACGTTTTTATATTGTGTACCTCTATCTTTCTCCATGAGTCAACACACTTAAGAGTATTAAAACCAAAAACCAAGGAGCAGCTTTTGTAAATTGAAGGCTTTCCTTAGGCTCATCTGTTCAAATAGGAGAGGCACTAAGAAACCAAGAGCACGTTCACGTCTGAGACGTAGCATAGGCATGAGAACTCTGCTTTCATGTGGGTCAGCCAGAGCCGTCTTATTTAATCAACAAAATCACTGTGGTTCTCTGTCCAAAATGAAGCAGAAATGGAGTGGAAAATGGTAATAATTTTTCATGTGGGGGTTCAGCGTTGTATTTCAGATATTTTATGTACTGTTCATTAAACTGTTTGTTTCAATGAAATTGTAAATGCATATGCAGTTGTATTGTATGAAAGTTTGGTAGAACCATCTACCCTTTGTAGCACTTTAGAGTTTCAGAAGCAGAAACTGGAAATAATCTTTCATATTTATACCTTCTTGTGATTGTGTATCCTGTTCTCAATGTTCATATTTTATTTTTCTGAAGTTGTTTAACCTGTTAAAAGCCAGAGATGAGAATATTGCCATCTAGACAGAGAACCCTGATGTTATTTCTTTTCTCATGGCCATACCGACTTTCTCCTGGTCTTATCCCTTATTTAAATCCTTGAATTTGCTAGTCAGACCTACAACTTCTATTTAAAGTTATCATTCCAGCATTACCTTGTAAGTATAATAATGTCATGCATATACTTGCCTTTGTCACAATTCCCTGTGGACACACATAGTTCTTGCATATATCTTTATTCTTTGTCACTGCTGAGTAGAATTCTGTGACGGGGTTACACTACACTTACACCAACTACTCACATAGGACACTGGGTTATTTTGGTTCTTAGATTGTAGGAATAAGATGCTAGAAATATTTTGCAGTTTCTTTCCTTTTTTATAGGTTTTTAAAATGTTTTATTAGCATATATTAATTACAGGTAATGGGTTTTATTGTGGCATTTTCATATTTATACATAAATATATTTGACCATATTCAAGCATTCTCTTTGGTTCCACTTACTCCTGCTAATTCCTGCTTCTTTACAATTATTATTATTGAATATTATTATACTTTATTTATAAAAATAGTATTTTTGTGTCCTTACTGCAGTTTCCCCTTCTCTCTTTCCACTCCTTCTCCTTCAATTCCTTTCTATTCCCCCATCCACTCCTCCTCAATTTCTATTCAGAAAAGGGCAGGCATTCCATGGATATCAACCAGATGTAGCAAAACAAATTGTACTAAGATTGGGCACCTCCACTTGTATTCAGGCTGGATAAGGCAACCTAGTATGAGAAAAGAAGTCCCAAATGCTGGTAATTTGCTGGAGACTGTTCCTGATCCTACATTTGGAGTCTCACGGGAATAGAAGCTTTAGCTGAGCATTTCCTGTAACCATGACCAACAGATTTCCAGTGCAGAGATTAGGACACCAGCCCAGCCACATAACCTTTGACTTACAATTTGTCCTGCCTACAAAGTTACTGGGGCAGCCAACTTGTGACTGTTTCTGATGAAACAGCAGACATCGCTGAAATAGGGGGCCCATCCCTGACACTGCCTGGAGGTCCAGGACCCAGAGACCGAGGGAAAGAACCAAACATGACTGGGGGAAATGTCAATGAAATGCTGCCAAATGATACTCGGCTATATTCATAGTTGACCCAAATTGTCATGGGAGAGGCTTGATGCAGTCACTGGTGGAAATAAATGCAGAGACCTACCGATACACCTTAGGTTTAGCTCAGGAAATCCTATAGAAGGGGAAGAAGGACTGTAGGAGCCAGACAGGTCCACCACACAAGAAAACTCACAGAGTCAACTAACCTGGGCTCATAGGGGCCCACAGAGACTAATCCAACAACCAGGAAACCTGCAGGGGTCTAACCTAGGCTCTCTGCACAGTTCCTTATATTAGTGTGTTTTCATTTCTCCATGATAAATACTCAGAAGTAAACCACAGACTGTTTCCCTGTTTATCTTTTAGAGAGGAAGCTTTCAAGATGTTTTCCAAAATGACTGTATTATTTTTGCATTTTTTTTAAATCTCTTTTCCTTTTAGTTTTTGAGGCAGGGTCTTGCTGGAAAGACTAGACTGACCTAAGCAAGCCCTTAGCACACAGCTCTAATTGCTGTGGCTGGAATACAGCCAAACCCTTACCACACATCTTCAACCCCAAATAGAGGCAGCATCTTCTTGCCTCTACTTCTGAATGTTGAGGTAAAACTCACCTAACTTACTTTACACTGCTATCAGCAATGCGTGAGTGACACAGTTTGCTCTGAATAACATGATCGTCACTGACACAGTTTGTCTTCATCTTCACCAACACTTATCACTTCCACCAAGTTTAATTTTAGCCCTCCTGAGTAACACAATTCAATGCTAACATTGATGCATACAAGTCACATTATGCAGATTAAGCAGTTTGTATTTGTTTATTTTGAATCATACACACACACACACACACACACACACACACACACACACACACACACCTAACAGACATACGAACCATGCTTGGGAAAGAGAACACGAAAGGGTATTTTGTAGGGTTTGCAGGGAGGAAAAAGAAGAGATAAGTTGTATAATTTCACTATTACCTCAAAAATTATAAGAAATATTAAAAGATAAAATATATTTCTTTATCTGCCTTTGTCAGCTGAGGCTTTGAATAGTTATCTGTGCATATGACAGAGCTTCAAGATCTATAATTTACTCAATGTCACACATCAGGAAAAACAAGAACTAGAGTTGACAGTCCAAAAAAATTCATAGGAACTCATGTAAGATTTCTTTTCATCCACCCATCCATCCTTTTGTTTTCACAATGGCCAGGAAGTAGTTCAGGCAGTAAGGAATATTAATTAAAATTAAAATGGAACAAAAAGCAAAAGATATTTAGAATACATTGTCCTTTTCTAAGAGAGCTGCAGGGACAAAGTGGAGAAAGGACTGAGGGACTGGCAGGCCCAAATCCACCTCACGGAGAGGCCCCAAGGCCTGACACTATTACCGATGCTAAGGTGTGCTCAAAGACAGGAGCCTAGCATGGCCTCTCAGAAGAGGCCCAACAAGCAGCTGACTGAAACAGGTGTAGATACTTACAGCCAGCCAATGGACTGCAGTCAGGGACTCCCGTGCTTGAATTAGGTAAGGGCTGGAAGAAGCTGAGGAGGAGGGTGACCCTATAGGAAGACCAGCAGCCTCAACTAACCTGGACCCCTGAGATCTCTCAGACACTGAGCCACCAACCAGGCAGCTACACCAGCTGGTATGAGGCCCGCAACACATTCACAGCAGAGGACTGCCTGGTCTTCTCAGTGGGAGAAGAGGCCTCACCCTTGAGGCACCAGTGAGTGGGGAGGCCTGGCAGGGTGGGGGGCATCCTCTTGGAGATGGGGGAGGAGGAATGGGATGAGGAACTTTGAGGGCAGACCAGGAGGGGGATAACAATTGGGCTAGACTATCTTTCTTCACATACTAATTGACCTGCCAATATGAAATTGTATATGCATTCACTAGTTCCTGTTCTTTAATTTATACCCAGATGATCAAAAAGGTTAGCCTGGAGGTCAAGAGACCTCAGTAAACATACTCCACAATACTCTTCGTTTCTCTACCTCTTCCCTCTCCTTAAAACTCCTCTTCATTCATCGTGACTTTTAATGTTTCATGTCTATTGGGGGAGGAGAGACAGAGAGACAGAGAGACAGAGAGACTGAAACACACACACAGAGAGGATGTGTGTGTTTCTGTGTGTCTCTGTGTATTTTTGCATATGTGTGTCTCTGTGTCTCTCTTTGTGTTCCTTTTTGGAGTGTGTGTGTCTGCATGTATACCTGTATTGTGAAGATGTATGTCTCTCTGTATGTGTCTGTGCCTTGTATTTTTGTTTCTCTGTCACTGTGTTTCTGTCTCTGTCTCTCTGTCTCTCTCTGTGTGAGTGAGTGAGTGAGTGTGTGTGTGTGTGTGTGTGTGTGTGTGTGTGTGTGTATGTGTATGTGTGTGTGTTTATACTATGGGACATTTGTGATGTCAGAGAATAACTTGCAGCAGACAATTCTCTCCTTTTACCAAATCCCTCCTGGTAATTAAACTCAGGTTGTTAGGCTTGGGATCAGGGACTTTAATCTGCTGAAACGTCTTGCTGGACCATGTTCCTGGTCTTTTAATATCTGTGCTGATCCTTACTCTTCTTCCTCAAGCCAGTGTGAGATAGCAATGGCATATAGTTGGAAAAGTGAGTTTGGACTCCGGTGTAGGTAGCGGTATCCCCTAAATGTGATTTGAAGCTACTGACCGGACGTCTCTGATCTCATTTTTTCAACTGAAACTTGGAGATAAATACAGTAATGGTGTCATGAGGAGGATTCTATGCAATGTTTACCATTCAATTTGGTTGCTGTTAACCACTGTCTTCTAAGAGTTTGCTTCCATTGTTCTTATTTTGTTTCCCCCATGGCTTTGCTGTCTTTTAGCCACAAGTTTCTGGGGGGTGGCTGTACTCCCTTTAGTACGGCCACTCGTACTGAAGTTACCTGGGTACCTGCAGACAAAAAGGTAAGTCACCTGCTAGCCTAACTGCTACGCTTCCCCCTGAAGGCATTAGGCTTACCACGCCAAGTTAATGCATACAGAGATGTTAGGTCAGAAGACTGGCCAATCTCTTCCAACCTTTCTGATGCTTACTTAAAATATAAATAAAATTAATTAAAAATTGACTATCGATACCAAAATCATTTTCTAGTAAAATGTAGTTCCTTCACTGCAGCATCTGCCGTCCGTGCAGCCGCTGAAGCGCCTGTGCCACTCTGCTTCTGCTGGCCTGAAGCTCTCATGCGCGTGTAGCAGGGTCCTTGGCAGTGTGGAGCAATGCAGAGCGTTGCTCGTGAATCTGGGTTTTGTTGCCAGGTTTTCTCTGCATTCTCTGCTCTCCTATGTATTCAGCAATCCTCAGCAGACGCTTGTTCATATGGAGAGCGTTTGCACAGCGTGGCTCTCCACGATTCTTTGTTTACATGCTACTCAACTGATATACTTAATAAAACAGGAGGCTCAGAACCGACCACCATTCAGCAGAGGTAAATGCATAGTGTTTCCACTGTTCTCAACATTGTGCTGCATATAATACTCCCTAATATGCTTGTATTTTACTTAAAATACACAAGTATGGGGTTTTACTCTCTCATTCTTTCCTATGTGTTTGTGTACATTTGTATGTTTGATGCATGTGTATATGTGCATATAGAGGCCAGAGGTAGACACTGAGTGTCCACTTCAATTAAACTCTATCTTAATTTTTTGAAACAAGAGTTCTCATTGTACCTGTGACTCACCAATTTCTCATATGTGCTGGCCTGCGAGCCCTGGTGATCTTTTAAATCTCTATCTTCCCAGTACTGGGTTTGCAAACATGTGCTAACAAGTCCAACGTTTTAGGTCGGTACCAGGGATCTAAACTCAAACCTTTAATGTTTTAAGGCGAGCACTTTACCATTTTATCCATCTCTCATGTATAGCATTCTATTTTTAAAATGTTCACAACTGGCTATAGCTGCCATATGGTCACTGACCACAACTCCTCTCATGAATCTCCTCCCTCAAAGGCTGGACACTGCTGAGTCCTAGTTCACTTATCTACTTGTCCGACAATGTTGGGAACAAAATGCATGAATTTTGCCCTCTTCTCTTGATAGGTAGTGGGTGCTGGGAGTGCTGTGCCTGATTCTTGTTCTAGAGAGATCCGCTAGTTGTGAGCTAGGTCTAAGGGTCAAGAGGCAGCCTGTGACGTGAATCTGGTAACTAGCATGTGTGATGGGATCAATGGAAGAGCATGTGTCAGGTTCAGGCGTGAGATGAGACAAGTACCCAGGACAGAAGGATGCTCAGGGCACTTTTCCAGTGTCTGTCACGGGGGTTAGATAATATCGCTGCCTTATTTGATCTTCCTTGAATTATGCGAGAGTCTGGAAAGCACTTCTTACCCTCTTTTGTGTTATCTAGATGAATCTCACCTGCTTTGAAAGAAGGAAATGACCAAACCAAATGCTTACATTCAGCCCCTGATTTTATTCCCTCTAATTTTTGATGTGACACTTTCCTGTCATTTTTAGGCAACAATAGACACTCATTTATACTAAGAGCAAGCAATCAATTCCCTTGGTTTACCCTTTCCTACCCAGAAGGAGCTTGGTAAATAACCATAGACTGAAAGAACAAATGAGTGAACAGCAACAGGCGTGTTGACTCCTGTGATCTCTGGAGACCTGTGCAATTCTGACACGTCTAGTGCCACAACATAACGTTATAGGCACAGGTTTACATTGTAAACTGAAATCTGAATCATGGCCAGAAAATAGTTATTATGTCACTGGCTAATTAACAAGCCCAAATTTTTATCATATAAAAGCACATAAGCCTTAAGGTCCAAGGCTCCATGTGAAAAGAGGAGAGTGACAGAACCCAGTAACTCAACTTGAAGGGGGAGCTAATATAGAAGTCCTGTGGAAGCTTTCCAGAATTGGTGACGAGCCCAGACAGAGGAGGTTATCTGTATTAATAAGAGAAAGATTTAGAAGGAACAGCATATAACTTTTCAAAATTTATTTACATTTAGCATGTGTATGTATGTATACATGGGGTATAAGTATTTGTTTATATATTGAATAATTATGTATAATAGGCCTGAAAATAGCTAGAAAAAGATTTTGAATATTCTCACCATAAAGAAGTAATAAAAATTTAAGTTGATGTACATGCTAAGCTCCCTAGCTTGACACATTGTATTCAGGTTTCAGAATCACACAGCATCCTCATAAGTAAACTCAATTATTATGTGTTAACTGAAAACATTGGATATATGTAAAGAAATGCCATGGAAAACTTTCAACAGTAAGCATGTTTTGTCTTGTGAAAAATACACATGGCTACCTCAAAATGAAGTAAAACAGCTAAACACAGGAAAATATGCTTTCCAGCTGTCTGTTTCAGAGTACTCTTCAATTATGAACAACCTTATTTTCCTCTATTTAATTTAATGTTATGCCTTTGCAATGAGAAAGAATTATACAACTTTTAAAATAAAAAATTAATACATTATACACATTGAACCTTCCATGGACAGAGAAAATGAAAACACAAGAATTGGTTTTAGCAAGTTAATAGGAACACAGTGTTAGACTGGAGAGATGTGTCACTGGCTAAAAGAATATACTGCTTTTTCATAGAACCTGAATTTTCCTCTCAGCACTAATATAAGCTAAATCACTCAGTAGTAAGTAAAACTCCAGCTATGAGATACTCAATATCCTCTTCTGGTCTCTGTGCATACCTGCATTCATGTGTATATACCCACATGTGCATATTCATGCTTGTGCATTACACACACACACACATACACACACACACACACACACACATACACAAACTGAATACTTTTTAAAATAAAAATTGATATATGGTTCAATCAGGGTTAGCATGGAACTGTCCTTGACAAGGCGTCCAGCCCAGTAAAACGTATTTACTTTACTGTTCCTAAGTTTCTAAGGTTTTCTGGAAAGTGCTTCTTAGATTTTAGGTATCTACCAATCATCTAATTTGTAATGGAGTAATGTAAGATTGAAGACCAGTTATCTAGCAAGCAGAGAAGAGAGGGGAGGGGGGAGACAGGATATGGTTTTCCCATACTTTTAATAAATGCCACTTAAAGTTTCATAGATGGAGCTGGAGCCAGGGAGGGAAGGAGGGAGGAAGGGAGGAGAGAGAGAGGAAAGGGAAGGGGAGGGAAGAGGGAAAGGGAAAGGGGGGGAGGGAGAGGAAGAGGGAGGAGGGAGAGGGAGAGGGAGAGGAGGGAGATAGAGAGCAGAAGGGAGGCGCTTCCTTGATTTTAGGGACAGAAGACAACTCCTTCCATTCTAGACTCTTTCTCTCAAAGTCCACGCAAAAGGTACCTTTGACACAGAGTGAAGTTCAAACAGTTCTCCCTAAGTGCCCTTAATTGACCAGCATTTTGCATCTTAGTTAGAATTGCACAGAATGCAAAGGAACTGAGCTTCTTAGCATGCTCTGATAGAAATACAGGGACAGAGTGAATAACTTCCCTTCTGGTATTTTCCAAGGATCTCTGCAGACTCTGGAGTTGCTAGGCACACAGATTTAAGTCTAGTCCTCTAGAAATGTATTTGTACTGGTTTTAATCACAGGCACTTCCATCCCCAACCTTGCAAAGGGGTTAGCGGCCACGGTATAGTCCTCTTTAGGCACTAGGCTAATCTTTGATTATTTTGAAATCTATGAGCAAGAAGAAACCTTGTTTTCATTTTGTTTGAATAAAATAATAACAAAAAAACCTAGTGACTCATTTCATTTTTTATTTTTTTTTATCTTTTAGGGCTTTTAGCTTCCCATTAGACTTTTACAAATATTCCCTCTCTACACAAGATTCTGTAAATTAATGCACTCAGAGAAGTTAGGTATAAAGCCACAGTTGAGCACTGAACCTTGGGGATGTTTTCAAAGAACCATTAGGAGATCCACCCCTTCTTTTGCATCTAAAGACTACAAGCTTGTGGCCTCTGCTTTATGGGGGCTCTTTTGTAGGGTTCAGGTAGTCTCCCTTCCTCTGATTAATTAGACATATTTGAACAGAGAGTACTAGCTGCTTGCTCTGTTCAAGTTCTTCATCCCATGCAACGTTTTAAGATGTGCAATGATACTCTTTGTGGATGAAGACAGGATATGGTTTTCCCATACTTTTAACAAATGCCACTTAAAGTTTCCTAGATGGAGCTGGAGCCAGGGTGTCTAGAACACCAAGCTTTTCTGATGGTCCAGCTTTTAACTGCAGCAATTGGCTTTTCATAGCTGGTGACCCTTGGGACCTAAGCACTAACAGCATCATCTGAGGTCGGTGCTCTATGTTAGGGATGTCACAGGAAGTCTAAATAGAATGCCAAGTGCCTTTGTGCCTTGGGTTTGTATTCATACCCAAATAAAGCCTCCCTGAGGATGAAATGGTATTCCCGTGTGCAGCCAGGAGTCAGCACTGCACAGCATCTGTTCCAAACTGAGGTGTCTACAGAAGGGCAACGGTTATGAATAATATCAATTCACAGTTTTATTAATAGGCACAGTTTAGAAGCTTATGGTGGCATTAATTTTAATGAGAGATTTATCAACTGAAAATTAGCCCATAGTCATTTATTATTGATTGAAAATTAGACACCTTTAATGAATTACAATAGCAAAATGGATTTGGTACCTTAAAAAAAAGTCTATGTTGTTCTAGCTTCTACCTTGGCAATTTTATCAGCGTGCTATTTTTTACCTCACAAAGTCAAGGGAATTGAGAGAGTTGACTGAAAGTCATTAGGGATATTCACAGCCACTGCACTGATGTCAACACAATGTCACTAATACATAGCACAGACACATCAGGCTATATGATGCATTCTCTTGACATTTGAGGGAAACATGGTTTCATAAATGACTTTCTACACACCAGGAAACTGTAATGTCAGACTCTGTACCTAAGGATTTCTCCCAAATATGCGCCACTCTCTCCCTAACGCCCAATAAATATCTCTCTGTTAGACCCACATTTAGGTGTTATTTGAATTCTTTTAATGTTTAAGCAAAATATGGTCACGAGAAGCTTTCAGGAAGCAGATGATCTGAAAGACCAGTACCATACTCCACTCTAGAACTATCTACTTCTTTACCTCCCCTTTTCTAACACTTAATTCACTGTATTATGTAATAACTTCTTGTTTTCCTCCACATTTCCTTATATGTAATGTCAACTAAAATATGAATGTTGAAATGACAAATTGAGTTTTCTTCCCAGCTATAATTCTACTTACTTTTATACAGTCTACAGCTAATAAATATGTTTTGTATGAATTAATGTATACTCTGTTGAGGGTCAATAGGTTCTGTGGTGATGTTGCCATATATTTTTTGATGGTACAGTTTTTATCATGAACATATCCCAAAGATTCCTGCATGGAAGTTTTAATCTTGCCCTGCGGTGCTATGGAAAACGATATGATCTTTATGATATGGTGCTCTATTGGAAGAACATTAATTAAGTAGAGAGGCATTATGGAATACCAGTCTCTTTCTTAGTTTGTTTTTTTTTTTTTTTTTTTTTTTTTTTTTTTGTCACCATAGACTGACCTTCTTTATTCTATTATATGCTGTCACCATGAACTAATACTTCACCAAACATCCCCAAAGAAACAGAACAAGTGATCATGAAAGAGATTCAAAGTAAACCTTTCTTCATTATAGGGTGTTATTCTCAGGTATTTTGTTAGGGTAATGTAAAAATGACAATCAGAGAGACTGTCTCTCTTAACTGCAAAAAATAAAGATGTTTTTCCAAGGTCTCTCAGTTGATGAGTATTAAGCAGTTGAGTAAGACAGACTATCTGTGATGGTTTGAATAGGCATGACCCCTATAGTCTCAGGTGTTTGAATGCTTGCCTATACAAACTGACATCATTAGGGGGTATGACCTTGTTGGAGTTGATGTGGCCTTGTTGGAGGAAGTGTGTCAGTGTAGGGGTGGGCCTGGAGGTTTCCTATGCCCAAGTTACACCCAGTGTGAGACAGTCTTCTTTTATCACCTGTGGATCAAGATGTTGAATTCTCAACTCCTCCTTCGGCACCAGTTCTACTTACACGCTGCCATTTTCTCATCGTGACGATAATGGACTGAACCTCTGAAAATGGGAGCTAGCAACAACTCAATGTTTTCTTTTATAAGAGTTGGCAAAGTCACGATGTCTCTTCACTGCAAGAAAACCCTACGACCCTGTCTCAGAAACTTATTTGCTCTTTGATTTTGGTAAGTAGCTTAATTTCTTTGATCCTAGTAATATTTACCTATCAGAATGAGTCTAATTAATGAAATCTCCCGGGGTCTTACGATAATGAGCAAATAATACTTGAGACCAAATAAGAGTGTTGTATTTGTTATTAATATTGATACTCTGCATGTATTTTATTATTGTTGTTGAAGGCCATAATAGTCATATTCATTCCATGCCAAAGTACAAATGAAAGCAACTGAGGCAATAAAAATGGAGAGGTTACCACTTTTCCTGGGAGATACTGAACACGTATTATTAAGAACCATGTCATCTCAAGCCTAAAAAATGGCTCAGCAGATACAGATGCTTGCTAGATGGCTTGATGACGTGAGTCCAATGACTGAAAGAAGCCAAGAACTAGCTGTACTTTCACACCTCATGCACACACACACACACACACACACACACACACACTTGCACACACACATGCATTCATACACACAAACTTGCACAAACTTGCAGAGAGAGAGAGAGAGAGAGAGAGAGAGAGAGAGAGAGAGAGAGAGAGAGAGAGAGAAGCAAAGACAGAGAGACACACAGAGAGAATTAAGGGTAAAATATTTAAATAATGCGATTTTTATGCTCCTAACTTCATATGCTTCATTTCTTAAACATGCTTACATATACAAGATTTCCTTTGAGAAGTATGTTAAGACTCAGTCCCCCTCCTCTTTGATCCCTGATTAAGCAACTGTCACTAAAGTGTTTAAGTATGAAGTTTATATTTTCTGCCACTCATTCCAGGATTTCAGTCATTTCCTATCAGTTTCCAGTGTGTGTGTGTGTGTGTGTGTGTGTGTGTGTGTGTGTGTGCGCGTGTGCACAATGCGAGTCTGAGTGTTTTATCAGGCAAGCTTACTGTTTACATGTCAGAAGGAAAGCTTGACGGAGAGCAGCTGCTGTGAGGGATGGTTCTGAAAAGTGTTGTCAGGGCAAGTGTAAGTGATGAGCATTTAATTCAAATTTAGAACACAGTTTTGAGTAAGTTTTACTCCTTTAAACTTTCCTATATCTCCATTATTGTAAAAGCTGCTAGCATATTTAAAGCTCAAACACTTCCTAGTACCTTTCACAGATTTCTAACAATACCAGAGTTTATCTAAACTCCACTTGTGCTCTCGTTGTCTCCACGAGAGCAAACACTTCCTCCTGTTTTTACTTCTGCCCACATCCCTCTTGCTTTGCCTGTGCCGTCCTCCTATTTTGATACGGAGAGCATTTTCTGTCTTAGAAATTTGGGAAGCGTGTATATCTTTGGACTACTTAAGCTCCATTGTCCACATGACTTATTCTGTATGATTCATATTCCATCTCGAATACCAGCTCCTTGAGTTTTCTCTGCCATATAACACAACGTAGCATGTCTCCAGTCAGTCTCCTCCTCATGAATCCCCTGTCAGCATTTATTTCCTCATTGATCTAGTATAATTTGAAATTCACAGGGATGATAAATATCTACGTGAGTTGTAGATAAAGCCAATCCCTGGTGTTCCATGTTTGCATCCATGGCCTTTGGCAATACAATAGAGGCGATGGGATGCTGTAGATTCAGAATAAGTCACACTGAAGTTTAAAGTGGACCTCGTCCTGCAGAGGCAAGCTGTGCCCCCATCATCCCTGAGAAATAACAGCGGGCCTTAACTGCTAGCTCGCCACACGATAACAAGGCAAACTGGCAGAATTCTGTACACTGTGATGCGCAGCTGACTGTAATACTCCATAAGCTAAAAAGATTCAATGGCTCTCCAACCTATGATTCTTCAATTTATGACTGACCTATTGAGATTGACTCCATTATAAGTTAGGAGCAAATGCAATATATAAAGATGTACATGTATATGAATACTTGTTTGTGCTTACATGTGCAATATCTATTTTAAGTTCCACCTTTAATTTCACCTATCCACCTGACCACAGTGTGAGACCCACAGAGTCAGAATGGTCCCACTCCCATTTCTACCATTTGCCAGTGTGCCACTCATTCTTAAAACCACATTCTTTTTGCAAAGAGAATAATTATATGAATATCAGGAATGAATCAGTGAAAAGACATTTCAAAGTCTATCTTAGTTCTCTATAAACTTTCCGGTGTGAGAATTAGACGCCTGGTATATAAGACAACAACTTAGCTACCCAGAACTATTCATGAATAAGAATATAAACAATGGAATAAATGGCTGTGGAGATATCACTTTTCTTTGATACGGGGTATGTGGTGGAGGAAAATTGCTCATTTGATAAAGTGCTTGCTGTGCAATAGTGGAGGTCCAAGTTCAGATCCCCAGGACCCATGTACAATTTGGGAATGGCCATGCATGTCTGTAACCTGAGCACTGAGGCAGATGCAGGAGAATCCCCACAGCTGCTTGGACATGCCGTGCAGTTAACCATTGAGCATAGGGTTCAACAGAAGACTCCTCCTTAAAAGATAAGGCAAAAGATAATCAAGGATATTGATGCTGCCCTCTGCCCTCTGTGTGCACACTCACACACATGTACTCCTATCACACACAGACATTAATATAAGCATACATTATACACACAAATAACTATACAAACTCATAAATAAAAATTAAAGTAAAAAGGTGGTCTGATCATAGAGGTGACTTTTGAACTGGTCCATGAGACTGGGTAAGATTTGTAGAAGGATTGCCATGTATACCTCTTTATTTCAGAAATTCAAGTATATAAGCCATTTAAGATTAGCTACAACCTACCTAGAATCCAAGAGAAAGGAGAACACAGTGTTCCTCGTTTCTGTTGCTGTCTGTGCAGATGCTCTGTACAGTAGTATCTTCTTCAGAAAGGGTTCTCTATAGCTATTGGTCACTTGCCTATTGACATACTCTAGCTAAAGCATGGTGGGAATCTCCCTCTCTCTCTTTTTTCTTTTTTTCTTTTCTTTTTTTTTTTTTCAGAGCTGGGGACCGAACCCAGGGCCTTGCGCTTGCTAGACAAGCGCTCTACCACTGAGCTAAATCCCCAACCCCCTTTTTTTCTTTATTAACTTGAGTATTTCTTATTTACATGTCAGTTGTTATTCCCTTTCCTGGTTTCTGGGCCAACATCCCCCTAACCACCCTCCCCTTCTATACGGGTGTTCCCCTCCCCATCCTCCCCCCCTTACTTCCCTCCCCACAACAATCACGTTCACTGGGGGTTCAGTCTTGGCAGGACCAAGGGCTTCCCCTTCCACTGGTGCTCTTACTAGGCTATTCATTGCTACCTATGAGGTTGGAGCCCAGGGTCAGTCCATGTATAGTCTTTGGGTAGTGGCTTAGTCCCTGGAAGCTCTGGTTGGTTGGCATTGTTGTTCATATGGGGTCTTGAGCCCCTTCAAGCTCTTCCAGTCCTTTCTCTGGGAATCTCCCTCTCTTAACTTCCCACCAAGCACGCAGCTCTTACTGCTAGGACCCCATACCTGAATTCTCTCTCAGGTGTGCTGTTATCTGACTGAAGCTGTCTTATCTTTCATTTAGTGCAATCCAGGAATAGTACCTTGGAAAGCTCCTCCCATTAGACTAATCCATGTTCCACACACTGCACCTTCCACCTTTTGTTTTTCTCATGTTGTGGAAAGGAAGGTCTTGCCTTTCCTTGGGAACCATCTGTGCACCCCTATAGCCATGCAAAATACATGGGTGGGAGTGCTGACTGAATTCCATTTATAGGGCATAATGAGGGCAGGATCCCTCCTGTCAGAGGAGTTGAGTATTTTCCCAATGGCTGAAAGACTGCCAGAAAGGAAGAAAGCAAGTTTCCTTCAGTTGGATATTGGAATGCTGAAATAAACACGAGACCATTTCTTCAAACATAGACTTTTACTTAATGGAAACAAATGTGGAAATGCCAACACTACCTTATTTACAAGGTGCTCACTAGAGTCATTAATGAGGCCTGCTGTGGGCAGCAGCGTTGTATAATTGTAAACATGATGTCAGAGACCACTTTCTGTCAGAATGCCAGACCAAAGAAGCAAGGACAGCACTCTGGAGACCTTCACCCAAAAAGATTATTAAAAGACTCAGCATGGGTTAACAGATGGGTGGAGGCTCATTAAGTCCAACTCTAAATGTTTTACTCTGACCACACACACACACACACACACACACACACACACACACACACACACACACACACACACTCAAGATGTACCAACCTGGAACACTGACAGAAACTGAAGTGCATCTTTTAGGCTAAGTTGCGAGGTCTGAAAGGATGGTCAGCACTATGAATATCAATTAGCAGTCATAACACTGAATTCTAGCTGAGCTCCCACTATGTGCTAGTCACTAGTTATGGCACTTTAATTGTATAATAGGCTACCTTTATAGAACTCCTTGCAAAAGGAGATGGCCTGTCCACAGTGACAGGAGCAAATCTGAGTCTTCAGCAGTGTGTAGCAGGCTTCAGGTGTTCTCTGAGGCATGTGAAGTAAGGAGAGGGCCACTTCTGTATTTGTTCAAATAGCCCTAATGCCATGCAGAACTCTAGGCAATGATGGTGGTTATAGGGACTTTGAGTGATTGGGTGCCACTTCTATACTTGCTCCTTTGATCTTGACCTTTATTTAAAACAATTTGTAAATTGGAAATGAACTATCATAGCGTATTGAGGAACATCTGGATTTCAGATGTATTTCCCAAGCACTTTAAGTTATCCTTTTTACTTTTCCCTTAACTCATGTCCTTGGGAATTTTCTGGCTTTATTTTAAGGTTGGCTGGACTCCGATGACAGAAATAATGCTGTGGGGAACAGAAAGCACTTTGACTAGTTTCTTTTTACTTGACAAATGCTCGTGGTTCCCAGTGTATTGTCCTAGTTATGACAGGCAGTTTTCTGTAGACCAATTATTTCTTCTTTCAATATTACATCCTAGCATAATATCTTCGAAGACACATGAAACCTCTACTAGGTATTCTTTAATTAAAATTTGATTGGGTGGGCTGCAACTTATCTAAACAGCGAGGTGAAAGGATCTTTCTCCTCCCAGGATGGAGGCAGCAAGTTTCTCAGGCTCCCTACTGTCCCATTACTTAAAGATGACTTGTCAAGGAACTAGGGGAGTGAGTTCTCAAAACAGAGTCATGTGGAAACCGATGGGAGTGGCGTGACTTTCTTGGAACAGATGGGAATCCATGTCTCTGTGGTAACAGATACCCTTCATTTTATACGTAAGAAATGGAAATGGCATCTTTTCCACCCCTGCCTCTCTCTCCTCCAGAGAAATGCGGACAGTGCTCTCCTGAGCCCCAGTTCCTACACTGTTTAATCTTTAGCCCTTGGTACAAGGACTCCCATTTCTTTTGCTGTATTGAAAAAGGCAGTAGAGAAGAAAAGCTTTGAGAAATAGTGGATTGCAGAACGCAAGAGGATAGAACTCAGATATTGACAGCAACATAGAGGCTGTTAACTATAAGAGAAGATACTATAAAGGAAAGTTTGAAATTGGGATGGTAGGGGATAGTTGAAGATATGCAAGGAGGGGAGTCATCTAGGAAATGTCACAGTAAGGAGTAATTTGAAATGTATAAATCATTAGCCTTATGTTGTGTGCTACTGATCCATAACCTTATGTTTATGACAACATTTAGTACTTATAAAGTCTTAGGTATTGGGTATTTATCCTGAGGTACAGAGAGACATTGTGATTTAACTTCTATTGCTATGTAAATGGTACTCTAAAGAAGCTGTTCTCAATCCATGGGTTGCAACCCCACTGGCAAAATTTTATCTCTAAAAATATTTGTATTACAATTCATTAACAGTAGAAAACTTATAGTTTTAAAGTAGCAATGAAATAAATTTATGGTTGGGGGTCACCACAACATGAAGAACTTTATTAAAGGGTTGCAGCATTAGAAAGGTTGAGAACCACTGGTCTAAAATCATACATCACCTTTACCATGAGGGAGTGGGGACAGACTGAGGATCAGGAGTCCATGATAAGAATGAAATGTGACTGCAGTATAAAGAATGACTCTGAAGATCCTGTCAAAGAAATTGAAAGGAAAACCTTACTATTAATTCATGTTTTCTTTACATGTTTTCATTTCTGAAGATGCTAAATATCATTCATATAGGGGTTGATTTATGTGCTTATTAATAAATGTGTCCCAAGTAAAACTCCAGGAAAATGTGTTACTAGAATCTATGGGGACATTACAAAGGGCTCACCTGAGTCACATAGGACTTGATGTATTTTTAGATCACATATTGCCTTAGTTATGACAATAGTTACGATTAGGGCAATGAAACACCATGACAAAAAAGTTGGAGAGAAAAGGATTTATTTAGATCACTGATCATCATTAAAGGACATTGGCATAGGAGCTCAAGCAGGGTAGGGAACTGAAGACTGGAGCTGATGCAGAGACCATGGAGGAGTGCTGCTTACTGACTTACTCCACATTGCTTTCTCAGCCTGCTTTCTTACACAACCCAGGACTACCAGCCCAGGGATGACACAATCCACAATGGTCTGGATCCTCCCCCATCAATCACTAATTAAGAAAATGCCTTACAGCCAGACCTTATGGAAGCATTTTGTCAGTTGATGTTCTCTCCTTTCAGATATATCTAGTTTATGTGTCACGTTGATGTAAGACTAGCCAGCACACACATCCTCTGTATTATGAATGGCTTTGATGCTAGATTTCTAAGTCAAAGCATTCAGTAGAATTAGTTCCTCCATTTTCTGTTTGTCTTCATTTAAACATCAAGGGGAAAATCAAAGTCTTGCAGAGACCTGGTGGGTCATTCAAAAAACTACTGGTTTACCAGGAATCACCTTTGTCTTCTCATCTCCACACTGTGGCTCAAATTTAGTTTGTCTCAGGCCTGTCTTCCATAAACTCCTACCCAAGTCCACTCAGGAACAGAGCAGCACAATCAGTCTTTCAGTCTGGGGTAGATTGGAATAGATGAGGGAATAAGTAATACATTTGGAGATTTTTCTTTCTGACCTGTTTAATTGCTGCTTTGTGTAGGAACTCCCAATGATGTCCAGGGGTTTTATAAAACACTGTAGCCTCACTCAACAACATACTACTAATTAGTTCATTTACTTGGGTACTAAACTCATCTAGGAAGAGAAACAGAGCCTAATTAGAGAAATCTCTAAGGATATTAAGCCCCGATCCTATAAAGTTACAAAATTTTAAATACAAATCTGCAGAATTGTAAACACATGCATGTATGTGTTTGTATGCATGCCCACACTAAAACCAAGTACTCTGCATGAATTCTATACCTAGTTCTTGGCCATCATTACTAATTAGCAAGGACTTCAGTTACTGCTGTTTGTTTCAATATTTTAAAATAGGAAAAAGGCATATAATGTGCTCACACTGAACAAAACTGAAAGTTTATTTTCTTTCTTGCACTGGACACTGTACCACAATGCATTTTTAAACTTAGAGGGCTCTCAAAATGATTTCAATATGAACGTCTTCCCCCATTACATATTATAGTGCATTTAATGGCTTTTTTTTACTGAGCTGTGTTGTTGGTTAAGATAATGTCTGTAACATTAATTTTTTCAAAATCTCCTTTTAATGATGGTTCTTAAATACTTTAACCTCCCTTTTAGCCCACCATCCACCAGTGGAAAAGAAAGGATACGGGGGAAGTAGACCTGTTTAGAAATGGTTTTTGGGAGCAACTCCCATCTCTGTTGTCAGGAAATCTGCAGTACAGATCAGCAGCTGCCACTTGATCCATTCGCAGACACTTCACAGATATAACAACAACCCAACTTGGTTGAGTTGGAATAGCAAACATGAATCAGCACCAGTTGCTCTATCTAGCAGAGACAGCCAGGCCTCAGTCTTAGCATATCATCAAGAGGGACCAGGGCCAACAGGAACACTAGGGAAAGTTCATGGCTGTGCTTCTCTCAGTGAAGTAAAGATCAGCAAAGACTTGAGACCAACAAGCATTGCATAGCTAGCTATACCAACAAGCCAAGCTCAGCTTCATTCTTGGAGTCCTTTTTATTCTCCCTCCAAACATCATATTTCCTCCATAAGTCTTGCCTCAGGATGTGAGTTTATCTCAGCTGACATCACTCTGCCAATCAGGCCAAGTCCACAGAAGGTACAAGAAGCACATAACCAGAAGATTTTTGGTGTTTTTCTCTCTATGGAGCCCTAACAAATGGAGCTCAACTACACAATGTAAGGCAGACTAATTCATACATGTCATTATCTAAGAACTCTTCATCACCTATCCTTTCACATGTTTGTTTTAACAGAACATCCTTTCACTTCTGTCTACTTCAGTGAAATGTTTCTTTACATGTCTGCTTTAGCAAAATGATTTTTCACTTGTGTCTGCTTCAGGAAAATTCTCCTTCATGTGTTGACCCCAGCAAAACACCATCGAACATAACTGACTTCCAAAGAACCCTTAAGTTTCCACTTCAGATGCCTTTCTTTAGGAATAATGACCTTTAATTCATTTGTTCATCCCTTGGATTTCCAAATAGTGGTTATATTCCAGGCATTATGATGGTCACTAGGGGAATATCCAGAATCAGAAAAGAATCACCCCTTCCCCAGATACATCTATATACAATTCTTTGAAAAAATGGTCAAGAATGGTTTAAGATTGCAATTACAAAAAAGCTATGGGGCATTGTGAGTTGGGTACAGTTGTTTGCCACCAACTGATCTCAAGTTAAATTCCTAGAACCCACATGATGGAATTCGAGGACTAACTCTTACAACCTGGCTTTTGACAACCACCATGCATACCACGGCAGGTTCTAAGCCTGCCACAATAAATAAAAAATGTACAGGGATGGTTTCTTCTCTAAAGAGAGAGAGAGAAACAGAACAAACAAAAGACAATACACACACACACACACACACACACACACACACACACACACACACACCCCAAAACTTATACCAATAGAAGGTCACATCAAAATAATGTTTGAAGACTTAAAACTTTAAGTATGTCTCAAGCATGCATAGTGCTAAGGGAAAGTGAATCTTTGGTTTTATTCAGTATGAGAATATGAGTACAATTTATGATGACTTTGCATGTGTTTCTGTGTGTATGTATGCACACATGTGCGTGTGTGTGTGTGTGTGTGTGTGTGTGTGTGTATTAGACTCCAGAAATGTGATGAAAAAGTTTCATTATTTGTATCCACTTAGTTTGTGGTAATTTACATGGAAGCCTTAGGAAAGGTAAAATTAACACAGTTCAGAATTCTATTATTATTATTATTATTATTATTATTATTACTTGTTAAATACATATTCAAGTTACCGCTTATCTTGAGTTTTTAAACATTCATTTTATTTCAGACTGCATCTTGTCTGCAAAATAAGTTGTTAACAAGCAGAGCGAAGTCAGGTTCTGGAGATTGCTACTCTTTCCATAGATCACCTGAAAGGATGGTTTAAAAGGCTGCAGGAGCCATCTGCACAAAATGGACCATGTTAAATCAGTCAGCTGGTCTTACTGTTAATCAAAGAAAGGGTCAAGGGCTATAACCATCAGTTACACAGGAAGGATCCATTCTCTCTCCCCACATCCTGAAAACAGACTTTCTGGCCTATAGCCAAGGCCAAAGTTAAAATGCGAATGGTGTATTTTTGCCCAAGTGGACAGAATAATTATAAAAGTAATTCCTGCTCTTTGCAATGAATTCATAAATAATAAAATGTGTATATAAAACTAAACAAAGCGATATAACTGGTAGACTACTTGCTTGCCATGCATGAAGCCTGAGTTGAACTCCTAGCACCATATAAACTGGATATGGTATGTTGTAAGTCTGTAAAAGCAGCAGGTGGGAGGTAGAAAAAGGAAACTCAGAAGCTCAAAATGATCCTCAGTTATCCAGTGAGTTCATGACCATCTTTGGCTACATAAGAACCTCCTTAAAGGGGGAAAATGATGGAGTAAACTTCACTGATAGTTCCAGCGGTGAGATTTATGGAAATCAAAACACAGGGCAAGGAAAACATGTTGTATAAAACAAATAGATTGTGTGTGTGTGTGTGTGTGTGTGTGTGTGTGTATAAATATATATGCACGTATACTAGATATAATAAGGAATAAGATTGGTTTTATAAAGATAGAATTTGAATCTGAAACTTCCTAGATATGCCTCATGTTGTGTTAATATGGATGGTAAACCAGTGGATGAGAACAGCATAATTGATTTAATCATGGACTTTGACATTGGTTTAGGAGTTTTTGTCACTCTGATCCACATGTTAACTCATTTCACAAGCATACATTTGAGGAGTTATCAAGAATCTGTCTTTATGGTGAGTGGCAGAAGTCTTACATCTCTAAAGTACGGGCAAGATATGTATAGGGGTAGAAGAGATGGCTTAGCAGTGGAGAGCACTAAGTGTACCCTGGGGGTCTACATGGTGTGTGTTTCTGGGTTCCATGTCTCTTCAGCTCTCTCAGGTCCATCAGGATTTTTCATATAAAATATTTAACTTTAACTTTCATCGTCTGGTGTCCTGAGCATTAGGTGTTATGCTTTCTTAATTCTACATTTTGATTTGTTTTTATTTTTCTTTAAGAAATGGAAGTAGTATACGAAATGCAACCAACCCTACAGTGTCATGGGTCAATTTAGTTCTCCAGTTTTGTAATCTTTGGGGTTTGGCCATGTTGTTGCCTACAGGTGGCTTTGAATTTTTGCTTTCATAGATAAAATCAGTTGGACATTGTTCTTACTGCAGAATTTTCTGGTAAAGGTTTGTATTTGGCAAAGCGTATGGCACACACAAAAACAAAATTGCTAGATTTCTGACATTAAAAAGAATGAGTAGTTTCAAATAAGAACCCAAACTTCTGATTTATGTTGGAAAGAAGAGGACATAGTAACACTGGATGTAGATATTCGTGCTTCTAAGACATTTGATATATTAAGGTCAGTTTGATTAAGAAATATCTGCAAAATTAAATTTTCTATTTTATTCTTCTCAGGCGGTCTTGTGTAGTCATAGCAAAATATTTTAGTTCAGTCATTCATTAATTCCTTTATCCATCCATTCATTCATTTACTTACCTATCATTTCTAGCTGTTCATTATAATGGTATAAGAAACATTTTGGTAACGGTTCTTTGTAGACATAGAGTTGATACACAAGCACTATTTCCAGAGTTTCACACATTAGAAGAAACCAATAGATATGCTATATTCTTTGAATTTAGCATGCATTTCTACAGGAATATTGACTCAGGGATTGGGGATGGTCATGCTGCCCAGAGAAGGCTACCTTCCTCCGAGTGATTAATCAAACAATTGCCAGCTGTAGAAGACATGAACAGTGGTGGAGGGAATAGCATGGATGAAGGCATTGTAAGGCAACTAAAAGCACAAGGTGTGAGGTCTGTCATTAACCCATGGGTCTGTGGCTATAGGAAAGGAGGGAATGAAGTTATATACAACAGCTGTAACAAAAGAATTGCTCATTGCATGGGAAGATGGTGGGCATTACAGAAAGCACAGTAAACACAGAAGAGTAAGAGTGGAGTCCTCCAATGAGAGGGGGTGCCTGTGAGTTCTGCAGCCCTTTGCCTCCTCTGAAAACTTTTGTAATTTGCTAGCGCATGCAGGTGTTGGTCAGGCATGTTAATTTACTCCTGTTTTCCCTTATTTATTTTTCCCTGTGCTCGAAAATAACTCGGTGCAAACTCTGGCTGTAGGTAGGCATCCTTTGGAAAGAACTAAAGCGTCGAGGCCGCAGTATGAGACACCCCAAAGTGTCTGAATGTGAGAGATTCGCAGTTCCGGGGTGGGTGGGGCTCCAGGGGTGAGATTTCTTTCGTTACTTCATTTCTTCTCGCCATACTACCAGTGAAGCCATTTCCCACCCCCACTCTGTCTCAGCTCAAAATTTCTTGGCAGTATCCAGGTGAAATACAATACCCATTAACCCTCATTAACCCTGAAGCGTCTTCTGCCGAGGGGAGGTGTTTCCCAGTAAGATGAAGACTTGGGTTGTGCTGAGAATACAGTGTTTGTTAGACAGTCTCTAAAATCAAACCTAGGATGGGGGAGGGACTGTCAACGAAGAATAAAAGAAAAACGCGAATGTTGCGGGGACTGTGAATGCACTGCTGTTTACCTCCCAGAAAGCAGAGAATCGGTTCATATCCTTCATATCGTATTGCCTTAATTGCTTGGTTGACCTCAGGGGGAAAACGAAGTCCAAGTTAAATGCACAACCTATCTTCTGACAATGCTCATCCCCTGCCTCCAGTTTCCTCTCTGCTGAGTACCCGTGTGGTTTCTGTGCTTCTGAGCAGAAAGAGTGAGAGTCGCCTTAATAGCCCTGAAGAAAGTGCTTCAGGAGGTATTTGCAGAGAGCAGGGTGCCAGGCCACAGCCTTGTCTCCTCGACATGCCCCAGATATTGAACCTTCCAGTAACTACAATTACAATCAAAACCACAAAATGTAGATTTACAGATTGTTTTCAGCAACACCCATTCAAATTTACTTATATTTACACTAGAAAAATTAGGGTAAGTGCTACTGTGACCAGAGACACAGACCAGGATCAATAACCAACCAGTTCTTGGCAAATGCAGCACTTCTCTGAGGTCTATGGTCGCTCTCTTCTGACTTTGAGGTTGGCCTCTAATGTCTTATCCATTGACTTTTCCCGTAAATATGTCTAATCGAGGCCATGTAGGATTCTAAAGAGAAATGATACAACTTGGTTTGGTAAGAATTGCTAATTAACTAAGTATGTAAAACCTGTAGCTGCCACAGCTCACAGATTAATCCTACGGTAAAAATTTATAGGTGACTAGAAATCCAAAGGACACTATCAACTTCAATTTTAGATATAAAGTTATGACTTTATTTTTTCCCCTTTTATAAATGTCAAAAGTACCAACACTATCTGTAAGAAAAGACTTTAAAAATGTCTATCAATCTTGCCTAGATTTCTAAAACCTCTAACCGGGAAAATAATGTGTGGGATATTTCTGTGATACATGGGAATTCTTTAATCATGCTTAACCTCAGTTCTTATGAAGTTTGTTTTTTTTTTTTAATAGCCACGAAAGATTATACTTCGTATTAGAAAGGTCAAGAGATATTAATTTGGTTCCTTGCACACTTGAATCATTAATTTTGTCCCAAGAACAGAGCAGGGTATTTAATCAAACTTAAAGGAATTAAAATAATGTGTGACAAAGAGAAAGGAAGCAGAGAGACAGATGTGTAGACTTAAAATCTGGAATAGACATTTCTATTGGATAGTCTCATGCCACCACATGCACTCCTGTGGAAGTGTCTGGCTTAGCTCACCTGCTATAGCTTGCTTCCCTCATACTTGGGCCAACCTTGTCATCACTGCTTCATATGTCAGTAGCAGCAATTTTCCTCTCTTGGTACAATGATTTGGAAGCTGCAATTCAATTGCTACTGATGCCAGGGAGGAGTTTTTGTTCCAAGTTCACAGATGGCGCCTGCTACTGCCACTAGGTTCAAGCATCAAACTCTGATCAGCGGGGACACTAAGGAAAAAGCCTACTTTGTAAGCCTGAGGTGCTTACTTACCGGCTGCACATGACTAGAGGTATGAATGGGGCTGGTCCTCAGGGTAAAGCTTTTCCCGATACTGGGGCAGAATGACTGCAGTAATGCATGCTTGCAGACACATGCACAGCTCTCTTCAACAGCCCAGGACACTTTTCTTTATCATCAATTTAAAAAATGCTTAAGTCAGTACTCCAGAACAGGGTTATTTGGGCAAAACCTAACATAGGCTATAGTTAACAGTTGAATGCAATCAGGCTTAGGTGTCTTGATCATGATGTGTTAACTAAATCTTGGACCAATAGTCTCTGTATACCTATGCCGCAGTAAGACCAATCTGAAGCCATCATTAAAGTATTATATTACGCATGACATTTTGTTCTTGGAATTTTTATTTACATTTCAAATGTTATCCTTTTTCCCATGTAAGTAGCTTGTTTCATGAGCTTTTACAATGATACAGATTTCAGTAAAATCTTGAATCTTAGAAATGCCTCTTCCCCCTCCAGGCAGGACAGTTTCTACTGGGAAGAAACAGCTACATAAAATGGACAAATTGATGGGCAATCATTTTGAGATAGGAGGAGCTCATTCGTAGGAAACATAATCTATGTGTCCCAAGAAATTTGATATTAAATTATTAAGAATATCTTTCTATTTAACATCATTAAAAATGAAAAACTAAAGACAGAAAAATGGGAGACATAAGCAAGTCAAAATATAGAAGGTATCTGAAATGGATATAATAATACAACAGTTAGTACACACAATATTACTACAAACAAAACATAATATCAATAAAGCTAACTAGTAAGAAAGTAGATATTTCTATAAAATATCTAAAACATTCATTCATCTAAAGCTATATTAATAAATAAGTAAACATAAATGACCTCCTGGTTAGGAGGTCATTACATTGTATCACTACAAGTTTTTGCTGGTAAAAGTTTTCATTAGTACCACTGATTGGGTAAACAGTGTAAAACGATCTCATGAAGTTAAATTTACACTGAACCCAAGCTTATTTGCCTCAGAATACATGATTTGAATTTTCATAGTTATATACCAATAGTATCAAATAACACAAATACTCATTAATAAGAAAATGGACAAATTGTAGCTTGGGAAAAAGAGTATCTTCACTAGTATCAGTGAATGAATGTTGGGTACAAGCAATAGTGTGGAAGAAATATAATATTGACCAAAAAATCATAATATAAAGAATACTAAAAGCTTTATGATTTCAGCCTTTAATCTTAAACAAACAAATCTCAACAACTGATACACGTTGTCAGCATACTACATGTGCAAGAAATAGTGTAAATAAAGCATGAGCAAAAATATGTACAACATCAGGAGATTCAAAGTAATATTTTACCTGTATAAATTTGCAAAGTTAAAATTGAAGATTACATGTTTCTAGTATAATGGTTCAAAGTAAACATTTCCATTACAGATATTAAGGGATGGTTGAACTAAAGCAGTATGGAAACACAGAAGGGCAAACATCAACTTCTATAGTCAGTGTCATAACAAACCCTAACTTATTTAGACATATCCAGCATCTGGGGTATGTGGTATCATGATAATGGGCTACAACTCTCTTGAGTAGTTCTTGCCTTAGAGTGGGGCCTTTGTAACATATGAGACCACATTTCTGGGCAAGACATTATGTTTCTGAAACTTTACATGAAATGTCCACTTTCTTGACACCTGCTGTCCTGAGATCTCTGTTGCAATGTAGGCTTCTTTTATCTGGAACCTTGGCAAAATCTCCCATGCCTGAGCCCATAACTATTGCATTCTCTATATTTTCAAAATAAGCAAAACGCTAAGGATATCAATTGCCATTTCAAGAAGCATCCAGATCCCATTGGATCATGGCTTCTGAATATTTTGGTGGAGTTCTAGTTTTATTGCCACAATAAAACATGACCCAAGTTCCTGACAAAAAGAAACTTTGGGAAGGACAAGGTTTATTTGACTTACATGTCTAAATTACAGTCCATTGAGGGAAATTAGGCAAGAACTCAAACTGGGCTTGAATATTTAGGAGCTTATTCAGAAACTATGGTGGACTGCAGCTTACTAGCTTACTTAGCCTACTTTCTTATAGATCCAAGACCACCAGCCCAGGAGTGACACCATCCAAACTGGACTGTGCCTTCCCCATCAATCTCTCATTATGAATGATCTACTGCCATGTCTATAAGCTGACATTAAGTGAGTTCCTACCTCTCAGATGATTCTAACTTGTGTCAAGTTGACATATACTAATGAGCGAAAGTCAGAATCCATCACTGAGAGAAGATAAAGTAGGAATTTGAAAGAACTTGATTGCTATTTCATGGAGCACTGCTTCTGAAGGAACATATCCCATATACAAAGAATTATCGCAGGAAGCAGGGAGGGCGCTACTCACCAGTTGATTCTCGGTTTGGCTCATATTCACAAGCTAGTGTATATAGGGCATGACATATAGGTACCAACACCTAGAGCTAATACCTCCTACAATGGGTGTGCCCTCCTACCTCAATTCACAATCAAAATAATTTCCCAAATATATTCATAAGCTAATCTTATTTAGCTAATTCCTTAATTAAAGCCCTCTCATAGAACTCCATGTGGTATCCAGTTGGCAGTTAAAGCTAATCAGAACACGTTGCAAAACAAAAACAATAAACAAAAAATTAACACAAAAACAAACACTTCTCACCTGGCCATTGCTTTTCCCGACTATACACGGGAGGCTCTCCTTTTAGGTAAGATTCTTTCAAATGAATTTGCATTTTATGGCTTCTCTTTAGGAACATTAAGCTCTTTAGTAATTACAGTCATTTTTTTGAAACTTTCAATGAATCTCCCTTTCTCCACCCCGCCCCCCCTTTTTTTTTTTTTAAACTTCACCTTAAATCCTCTCTTCTTCGTTTTTCTTCCTAATTCCGACTATAAATCTGGCTCAAAATGGTTAAGTAATAACCGTGCCACAGACACAGGGTTACCTTTACATTCCTACTTGCATTTTGTTTCTTGAACTTCCACTAGAAAAACTCATTTAACTCCACTCATAAGATTCTAAGGTTTCTCTAGTTCTTGTATGCAAACTTTCCTAAACTCTTCCTACCAGCAAATTTCAAGGATCGTACACAACCAGGGTAAGTTTCAGCAATGAATTCAGTTCTGATTCCAGTATCCTGTATTACTGTTGGTTGTTGTGATACAATCGTTGGCAGAAACAGTTAATGAGAGCACACTTAATTTTAGATGATGCTTTCAAAGGTGGCAAGACATCACCACAGGTAAGGTAGGGTGGAATCAGTCATTCTACAGTGTCAGGAATGGGGGGTGGCAGCTATTCCCATGCTGGTAGAGCAAGAAGAGATTAATAACTGTAACATTTCTTATTTATTTAAAAGATCCACCTCCCAGTCCCTCCTTTCCAAATGTCAGGCTTGCCCTCCCGAAGGCTCTATCTATAGCCTTCAGAGAATAGTGCAAGCTGGGGAACACATGCTCAAAACCTGATCCTGATGGGTATATTTCAGATCAACTACAGCAATGCCCCTCAAATGTTGCTCTTAGAATATAGCAAATTACATATAAAAGTAACTCTATTAAAAAAATTAAATGCTATACATATTTTCCTTTCTAGCATTCTTGACTCATTTCTTAAATGTGTATATTTGGAGTCTGCTAACCACCTTGGATAATACTAAGATGACATTGTCCCTTCTTCTAAAGCATCCTAGTTTGGTCCCCAGCATCCACGTCAGGTAGCTTACTGCTCCCGTTCATTCCAGCTTCAAGGAACCTTCTATGAGCACCCACCCATATGTGGTATTTACACATATACGCACATGTGCACACGTGAGCGCGCACGTGCACGAACACACACACACACACACACACGAATAATACAAATAAATATTTTTAATATGATCTTGTGAGCAACAATATGGGTTGCTTTAGAGTTTAATGAGCAGACAATATATCCTACGTAAATCTAGTTCTACAGAATTAAAACATATATTTTATAGTGTATTCAAAGAATATTTATGAATATTAATATTTGATACCGTTTATTAAAATATTAGAAGCAGACATGGAACATATTTTTATCACAAATCCTGACTAAGATGTAATCTCATTAGAAGATTGCTTAAAATCTAAAATGGCTTCAAAAACTACTCATAGGACAGAGATATGAACTCCTACTATTAGATTTTCCAAGACTATAAAAACATGTAGCCCAGTACAATCTTACAGAATATAAGGAAACCAGGTGCGCTGATATAAATTTAAATTTAAAACCTAGATTAATGAAAGATGACACATGGTGCTATTCCTTAATTTATACAATATTAAATTAGAACAAAATAAACATTAAAGCAGATCAACGAATTAAAAATTATAAATAAAGCATCGCATTCCAAATAAAAGGAATTACATGAGCTCTTAAGACATTCAACCAAAGAACAGTGGAATCAATCACACAGAATAGCTAAGTAGTTAGAAAGAGAAAATGGGTCTAATTAAGCAGCCTCTGCAGAGCTGACCTGTCCTGTAGGCAGATTTAGTAAAGGCATTCACTTATTCCATGTTCTGGAAGATTATGCATCCTCTGTGTTGGAAAAAATGCAATGTCGGAAAGCACATACCCAACACCTAGCTGCATCAATGTCTGGAGATCCTCACCCTTCATTCTAGAAATCTGGATAACTTTTAACTCCTCTAATTTCAGAGAACCAAGTGAAATTGTCTCCTTTTTTGCTGAGGTTGGTGTAGCAAGACATTTCCTAAGAATCTTCAGAAAGTTCTGTAAGCTCTATGGTAGCTATCTTGATGACGTCACCTTGCTTTGGTTGGGCTGGCCTGCTTTCCTTTCCTTTCCCTTCCTTCCCTTTCCTTTCTTCCCTTCCCTTTCCTTCCCTTCCCTTCCCTTCCCTTCCCTTTCCTTTCTTTTTCCTTCTTCTTACTCCTCTTCCTACTACTCCCCACTCCTTCCCTTTTAATACTCTGTCTTTTTTCACTTTTCATCTGTCACTACAGGGAAATAATGTTACCTCTGCTTATATTTCTTTCACTTTAAGATCATAGACTGGGGGAAGGCCAATTTGAACTTTAGCTCTGACAGACTCATGGAGTTATATCATTTATCTAAGCATCCTCATTTACACTAGATCACAAATATTTTAATATACGTTTAAAAACTTAGTGAATGAACAAATATAGTGGATGGCATATAATAGCTGCCATAATATTTAGCAGTATGTCTGTTTGTTCCTGGTTTTGGCTCTGTAAACAAGACATCTCTTCACCAGGTACAAACCTAGAACCTTTAATTTAGAGAGGGAGGCTAACATTCCCTAGGACTCCTGTCAGTTCAGGCCAGGCTGCCTGGTTCCAGAACTGTAGAGGTCTCCCCAGAATCTAATTTTTCCCTTTGTTCTCCAGTTGCCACTCCAGCATCTAATAACAAACAAAATAACCAATCTGAGAGAAATGCAGTTGATATATTTTTGATAGAGAAAATTTGTTCAGGTATGAAGCTGATGTGCCCTTCTCACACACACACGTGTGTGTTTGTGTGTGTGTGTGTGTGTGTGTGTGTGTGTACACACATATATATTTCATGTGTATCAGTATGTGTACATTCAGATATGTGTGGGCGCTGTGGAAGGTAGAGTTTTAAACACTCTGGATCTTGATTTACAGGCAGTCCTGAAGCCACCTAAGAAGAGGCATGGCCTCCCTCGGGTCCTCTAGAAGAGCAGTAAGCAGAGTTAACTGCCGCTTTCCTTAAAAATATTTTTGAGTCACTTTTGGTTCGTAGCCAAACTGAGAAATGTACAGAGATTTCCCACATGTCACTGCTCCACACTTTCACAGTTTCCATGCATTAACCCAACATGGACATATCACAGTCCCCAACATACAGTGTAAGTAAAGGTTCCTTCTTGCTGTTTTAAGAATTAGATCTAGAAAAATGAATTGTATCATGTGTCTACAATCCTGATATCTGTTTTCCTCCATTTATTTATTTATATTCACTTTACATGCCGATTGCACCTTTCCCTCTCCTCCCATTTCCCCACCTCGCACCGCTCCTCCCCCACCCCTCTCCTTTTCCTCCAGGAAGGAGGACCCACCCCCCTCCCCAGGACCAACCCACCCTAGCACATCAAGTCACTACAGGACTAGGCACATCTTCTCCCACTAAACCAGAAAGGCAGCCCAGTTAGAGGAACAGGATACGCAATCTTCCCCCAGTCTTTAGGGTGCCATTTTGCCATATTGTCAGTGTCCTTTGCCTTACCCAAGCTTCTCAGTTTCTTGAGGTCTCATTTATCAATTTTTGATCTTAGCGCCTGAAGTATTGGTGTTCTGTTTAGGAAGTCTTCTCCTGAACAATGCATTCATGGCTATTCTCTGTTTTCTCTTGTCTCAGATTTTGTGTATCTGGGTTTATGTTGAGGTCCTTGATCTACTTTGATTTGTATTTTGTTCAGGGGAATAAATATGGATCTATTTGCAATCTTCTACAAGCAGACATTCAATTAGACCAGCACTATTTGATGAAGCTGATTTTTTTGTATGTTCTTTTTTTTTTTTTTTTTTGATTTTTTTCAAAAATCAAGTATCCATAGGTGTGTACAGGTTATTTTCTGTGGCTTCAATTAGTCTCCATTGATCAATCTGTTTATTTCTACACCAATACCATGCAGTTTTTATCACTATTGCTCTGTAGTACAGCCTAAAATCTTTGAAATCAAGGTGATACCTCCAGTTATTCTTCTATTGTACAAGATTATTTTAGCTATCCTGGGCTTTTTGTTTTTCCTTATGAAGTTGAGAATTGCTCTTTCAAGGTCTGTAAAGTATTGTGCTGGAATCGTAACAGGAATTACATTGAATCTGGAGATTGCTTTTGGTAAGATGGCCACTTTTACTATGTTAATCCTACAGACCTATGAGCTTGGGAGATCTTTCCCTCTTTTGATACTGTTTTCAATTTGTTTCCTTAGAGACTGTAAGTTCTTGTCACAAAGGTCTTTCACTTACCAAGATGTTTTATATTACTTGTGGGTATTGTGTACTATGGCGATTCCCTGATTTCTTTCTCAGCCCATTTATCAATGGGCTAAAACCATCTCGTCCTGGGTATTTTGTTGTTGTAGGACTATTTCAATTGTTTAGCTGATCATGATTCAACTTTGGCAAGTGGGATCTATCAAGAAAATTGTCTATTTTATTTAGATTTTCCAAATTCTTTGAGTATAGCCTTTTGAAGCAAGACCCATTGATTTTTTGAATTTCCATAGTATCTGTTTGTCTGCTGTTATGTCCAGTTTTTCATTTCTGATTTTGTTGATTCGGATGCTGTCTCTCTGGCTTTTAGTTAATTCGGCCAATGGTGTGCCTATTTTGTTGATTTTCTCAAAAACCAGTTCTTGGTTTTGATGATTCTTTTTACTATTATCTTTATCCTAATTGGTTGATTTCAGCCATGAGTTTCATTATTTTCTGTCATCTACATGTCTTAGGTATGTTTCCTTCTTTTTGTTCTAGAGCTCTCCGGCATGCTGTTAACTTGCTAGTATAAGATCTCTCTGATTTATTTTTAAAGGAGCTTAGTGCAAGGAACTTTCCTCTTAGCACAGCTTTCATTGTGTAACAAAAGTTTGGGCATGCTTTGTTTTCAATTTTATTATCCATTCCAAACACTGGGAACAACCTAGATGTCGCTCAATCAAAGAATGTTTAAAAGAAAAAGTTTTATATTTGCACAATGGACTATTACTCAGCTCTTAAACACAAAGCATGAAATTTTCAGGAAAATGAAAAGTACTCTTTCTGCTTCATCTGCCAAAATGATCCTAGAGCCTACAAAGGGCAGAGCAGTATATGGGGTCCCTTTAGGGCTGTGTTTTCTGCAGTCTTTAGCTGCATTTCTGCCAGTAGTGGCTCTCTGTTTTAATCATCATCTACTGCAAATAGAAGCTTTTCCAAACATGTTTCATGGTCTAATAGCTTATTGCTTGAAATATATTGTCTATTATACTTTATTTACCCACCTATTATTATTCACCCACTCATTGTTACCCTCATGTGTAATGGTCCCCTACAAGTATAGGGGATTATTAATAAAGCTGCTATTTAAGTGTAATCCCTATGTTGCACATTAAATCTTTAAAATTGTTTACCCCGCATGCCTGCTACCTTGTCCCTCCCAGCTCAGACCATCTTATATTGATTCCCCTTATGACCTGTTTCCCTTGTGACCTGTTTTTGCCTGAGAAATTTGTATATGAGTTTGGAGATGTTGGTAGATAAAAATGGATATATCAAAATTTACCAATAAGTCATAAACATTATTTAAAACTATTCTTTTATGTACATTTACATTTACCAGTCATCAAAGATGAAATGAAGTTTTCATGGTACTAGTCCTGTTGATAACAACTATCCCAGTATTGTTAGTTTTTGTCGAACTTTGAGTTAACTTCAAATTATTTTGATAGTAAGTATGTGTAGTTCTTCCTTCCCATCCTACACAGCTTTGTTTGCAAAATCAAAATATCCTTCAAAACCAGTTTGCGCTGCCCAAATATTTTTGGATGTGTGGTCTTCTACTGGATGGTGGATGATTTCCCAGGGCATACAGAGAACCAGCTCCCTATCTGCCAGTAGCTGTCAACTGCTGATAAGTCCATGGCTAGGGCTGGAGTATCATGTTCAGCTCCCCTCTTTAAGCTGGGGTTTGGTGTGGCTTGGGTTTGCATAGGTGCTGTACATACTGTCACCATGATAGCCATGTCCATGTTTCCTTGTAGTCTGTTTGCTGCTTCTGACTCTCACACTCTTTCTGCCTCGTTTCCAAATGATCCCAGAGCCTAGGAGGCACAGTGCAGTATATGTTTTCCATTTTAGAGCTGAGCATTCTTTTTTTTTAATTTTATTTTTATTAGATATATTTCTTTACTTACATTTCAAATGTTATTCCCCTTCTCAGTTTCTTGTCCATAAGCCTCCATCCCCTACCCTGCCCCTCTCCCTCCCCCAAACAGGTATTCCCCCCAAACATCCCCCTTACTGCCCCCCCATATTCCCCTGCACTGCAGGTCCAACCTTGGCAGGACCTGGTGCCCCAACAAGGCTATTCTCTGCTACATATGCAGTTGGAACCCTGGGTCAGTCCATTAATGCAGTTGGAGCCCTAGGTCAGTCCACGTATGCAGTTGGAGCCCTGGGTCAATCCATGTATAGTCTTTTGGTGGTGGTTTAGTCCTTGGAAGCTCTGGTTGGTTGGCATTGTTGTTCTTATGGGGTTGCAAAGTGCTGAGCATTCTGGAGTCTTCTATTCACTACACTTTGGACACTTATGGGTCTCTGTGTTAGTCATCATCTACTACTAGTGGAAGCTTCTTGAATGAGGCTCCAGAGATGTTTATCTGTTTTATTCTTATCTCTGAAAACTTTACTTAGTTTTCAGATACCCTATTTTTAACCGAGTGTATTGGCTTTTCTTGTCACATACATGTCTATACACACACTGAGAGACAGTAAATATGTGAGATGATAAATATATTAACTTGATTCACATTAACGGCCAATTTTACAACCTGTATGGTATATGCCTTACATATGCACAATAGAAACTTTTTGTGTATTTGTTTTTGTTTATTTGAGACAGAGTCTGAAATTCACAGAGGTTTGCCTGTCTCTGCCTTCCTGGTGCTAGAACTAAAGATGTCATCCGCCACCACCTGGAGAAACTTTCTTAAGTCGCTATAAACATCTGCCATCTGCATAGTCAGGCATGGTTAGCGGTGACTTAACCCTTTAATATCATAACCTAGGAAGCTGGAGCAGGGAGATTGCTCTAACTATAAGATAAACAAGCCTGGGTTACATATTGAGTGACAGGCTAAGCTGAATTGCAGTACAAGACCATGTTTGAACAAAAGAAAGAAGAAAGAAAGAAAGAAAGAAAGGAAAGAAAGAAAGAAGAGAAGTGAAGAGAATAAAAGAAAACAATAGAATCCAAAGCTCTATACAGGCTTTTATGTAGACATGTATTTTCAACTTCTCTGGTAAGTATTATAGATCATGATCATATGTAAATATATATATATATATATATATATATATATATATTAAAAGGCAAGCCGCCTTCCAAAATAGCTATACTCTTTTTGTGAATGAGCTTTTGTATTCCTCCGTATACCAAGAGCAGCTGATATTTCCAGTGCTCTGAGTTTCAGCCATTCTGGTAAGCACACAATGACATCTTTTATTTATTTGTTTTTGTGCATGTTGTATGTGTTTGTGCATGTATGACCTGAAATAGTATACAGAATTTTATTTAAAATTTCTATTGTTTTATATTAAATTATTGATTTGAAAAAATAATTTCATACATTTGGATGCATTTCTATTCTCTGCCAATCTGGAGAACAACAGAAAAGCTTCATTTCTCAGTAATTAAATTTGGGTTAACACACAAGATTCACCAAGGAAGAAAAATTTATCTTGATATATTCTGCTTTTAGATATCTTGATCTATCTTGATATGTTCTGTATTTTAGTACAGAGCAGCTGTACTAAAATAAAAATGCAAACAGAATAAAAAGACACAAAAAGAATATTTGTAGAGTTATTTCATATTATATATTTTCATACAAAACTAAACAAAGAGTATTATTTTCTGTAGTTAACCAAGTTACTCCTAACCTGTTTGCATAATCACTATATAGTTTAAATTTTAAAATGGCATGTTCTTTGAACTGCCATTTTAGCATGTGTCATCAAAACAATTTTAATAGAAAAGCCAATTTTCAGACATTGTAAGCAACTAAACAAAAATATTAAAAATAACAAAATTATATTCCAAGCAGGCAAGAACATTGATATTGGACAAGCTAAACACAGAAAAAATGTCTGAATACCTAGCAAGTATAACTATTCTGTTTACTGCATCTAAATGTTCAAACAACTCATAAAACAAGCCTAGCAGGAACATGCAAAATAAAACGTTTTATCTATAGTCTACAAAATGTTTTTAAAAATTATTATATAAATCTAAAAATGGTAGAAAAATCGATACCCTACATATTTATTAAATTTGTAGAATTTTAGTTATCTTTCACAGTCCTATAGGAGATCTCTCTCTTAAGGACCCAATAAAGACGACATAGTCACACGAAAGTCCTTGCTCCCAGGACATAGGAACCTGGCCCAGAAATGCTGAATGTGAATTCTGAGGCAACTGAAATAACCACGGAGGTGATTGTGTGGATGGTAAAACAAAGTCCAAACGGTTTGTTGGTAATGAGCAACTCCGATGGTGTCCGACGACAAGGAAGCCACTGTAGCCTGCTGTGGGTTTGGAGGCTTTATGGCTTTTCCCTTGAGAAGTCATGTAACTGAGTGAGTCCTTGTAGAACTTGGGGAGGAATGGCTATTAATAGTGGAGAGAATACAGCCACTGTGCACATTGGAAAGGACCATCCTAGAAAGTTCTGAAAGACTCAGGCAGATTGCCAGGGTCCTTAACACAGCAGGTTAGAAAAAGCTGATCCTGGGTTATTTTTGTTGTTGTTTGCTAGAAGGAAGGAGCCACTGGCAGTTTGTTAGTGTGATGCACCTGGTTGGTTTTGCATATGTAAATGATTTTATAAATTAATCTGTCAATGAACTAAGTACTTGCCTATGCCCCCAGCAAAAGACTGTGGTTTTCAGTTTGCAGAATTCTGAGCTGAGATGCTCAGCAAGAAAGTTCGAGAGAGAGCTAAGAAGTGGTGGTGTACCAAGCTTGGGATTCCAGAACGAAGGCAGAGGCAGCAAGAGCAAGAGTCTGAAACCAGCCTGGGCCTCAGAGTGAGAAGTAGAGAAGGCAGGAGAAGAGGAGGAACAGAGGGAGGGAAGCAGTGGACAGAGGTAAAAATGGAGAGAGGAAAGGGGTAAGGCTGGAGACAGAATTGGAAGTGAAGAACTTTCTATTTTTATCATCACAGTTTGCATGTGGTAATAACCTCCAGCAAACAAACCCCACTTACACTAGATCCTTTATTCACAATTTATAGTGCCTCTATATGCATGCTTATACATACATACACATATACATATGTATATATAAACATATATCTGAGTAAATATATATGTATATATATGTGTGTGCATATGTGTATATTTATATATGCATGTTTGTATGTGTATGCTATTCTTCACTCTGTACCTCAATGTAATTAAGTAACCTCATATACAAAAAACACATCTTTGCATACTGAAATTTGTCTTAGTGTTTAAGCTTTTGCTTCTTCGTTCATTTTGGTAGGCCTTCCATAGAAATTTAGTTTGAACAGGGATGGCTAAATGGCTATGGCAGCAAAGTGCTTGCCATACATGAATGAGACATGGCTTTCAGACCTCCAGTATACAGGGGAAAAGCTAGACATAGTGGTGGAGCCTTGCAATCCCATCCCTAAGAAAAGAGGATCCCTGGGCCTTTTTCCTGAGTCAACATAAACAAATTGGTGAGTCAGGTTTGGTGAGGAATGGTCTCTCAAAAAGTAAGGTGAGATGGTGAGAGACTGAGAAAGAGGTTCAGTATTGACCACAGGAACACACACACACACACACACACACACACACACACACACACACACACACTCATACACTAGTGTGAACCAGTTGAAAAAAATATCAGAAAATATATGTAATCTTTAACAAAATCCCAATTTCTTCCGTGCCAACTGGGGATTAATTAAGCTCACATGCAACACAATGATATTTGAACAAAATCTACCACTAGATATATTTGTACCTCAGGTTCAATTCCAGGTACAAAGACCAGAAAGAACATGGATCACATCACCCATGTTTTAAAGGGTATGGCAGAAGATATTTTATGAAACTGTAAGACATTAGAAAGAGCTTTATCCAAAAACAAAATGAAAACCTCTGTGTCTTAGTTAGGTCTCTGTTGCTATAAAGAGAAACCATGGCCAAGGAAACTCTTATAAAGGAAAACATTTATTTGGGGCTGGTTTACAGTTTCAGAGGTTCAGAACACCATCATCATAGCTAGAAGTATGGCAGCATGCAGGCAGACGTGGTGCAAAGGAGAGCTAAGAGTTCTACGTCTTGATCTACATATAGGTAGCAAAAGTGAAGAGTGAGACATATTGGCCAGACTTGAGCTTCCTAGGCTTCAAAGCTCACCAGATGGTGACACACTTACTCTAGAAAGGCCACACCCACCCCAAGGCTACACCTCCTAACTCATAATAGTACCACTTCCTATGTCTGATGCAAGCATTCAAACACATGAGCCTATGGGTGGGGGCATTCCTACCGAAACCACTACACCATCTGAACTGAATCCTCATGATCAAATTAGATTTTATAAGAAAAAAGGAAAAGAAAGGAAGAAATGAGGTGCACCTAGGAAGGTGGGACCGCTTATGTAAGCATAGACATGCATAGATGTTCTTGTGTTCTGAGAGTGATGCAGAAAGAAAGGTAGTTTCCCTTACTTATTCACTTAGGTAGACCATGATGGATACAACAGCTACCTCTGTCCAGAGAGTTGAAATGCAAGACTACAGTTTCTCTCAGAGCAATGTTATAGGGAAATGCCTTTCTTTCTTTCTTCCCAATTTCAGTAAAGACATGACGTCAAGGAAATAAAGGATTTGAACTAGACCCTGGCAGAATCTCTTAAGCAGCCTGGTGCAGTATAGAACACAGGAGGTGGCTTTATAGGGTCTACAGTGAGGGTCACAGTACTCTGCTACAACATAACTAAAACCCAATGTCTATCTGTCAGGAATTGCTCAGTCTCGCTTGGTGTATAGGTTTCTCACCAAATACACACTTTCCAACTAGGGGAAAAGCAGAAATGATGGAGATGGAGATAATTGGAAACCCATGCTCTCAGAACCATTATGAAATAGGTTTAATTAATTTTCCCCGTGTCTTCTTCAGTAGGTCTGTGTTACCTCTTGAACAAGTACAAGTGACTCAGCCTTACTTTCTGTCCACGGCTCCTATTTGTCATGTCCCAACCCTTTTCTGAAGATTTTATTGCAGTCGGGTCAATGTAACATTTATTCACCTTCCTTTTCCTATTTAAAGTCACAGTCCCAATCCAGATAGGTCTTCGGAAGCCTTTAAAGACCCTAGTCAAGTTCAACATGCAAAAAGTGGGTTCACCATACATAATCCCTCCAAACCAATACACTTTTACTGACCAATACACTTGTTAAATAAAAAAGTTTTGTTAGTTGCTTTGTTTGTTTGTTTGCCTTCTTTTAAATACAACCAGTCCTTAGAATGAATATTTCTAGAAATAAGCAGTCATTGGGGATGGGTGTTCATTTCCCTGACCACGGAATTGTACCAAGGTTGGATAAATCACTGCTTAGAGTGTGGCAACATGTTGAATTCTTAGTATTTGTTCAACTAATACTTTTAAATCCTGAAATATTTACATGCTAGAGAGATTACCCTATATAAATATTACATACAACATTTACAATAGGGCCCAAGCTTTTCTCCTATAATCATTCTTTCGGGTAAGACGTGGACATAAAGCTAAGCCCTGAAAGCCACTGTGGTTTTGAAAAGGTCACATTTGGCCAGTCATAATTCACCCTGTGTGTCTTTCAGTGAGAGGCAGGTCTTTGTTTGACAGAACTCAATGATTTTTGCTGTAAAAGATTTCATAGATCTTTATAAGAGGTTGTAATTTCCGAACGGCACAAACCTGGAGAAAGAGAAAACTCAATATGATAGATTGGAAAGTGAAAAAGTAACAAATTTGGGAAACCAACTCTCAGCTCAGTGGATAAGCATTAAATGGGAGTGTTCACGAATTTTCCCACGGCAGTGCCTGGAGGGGTGGAAAGGTTTTGCTTTTCCCCTGCCCTTCATATTCATGAAGTAATAATTTTATGAAGAATTATAATTAATAAGGTAATCAGGGATAGTGTGGTATTGGAAAACCTTACAACATTTTCATGTTTCAGCTGACTCAATTATTTTTAGATAAAAGATAAATATACCTGGGTAAATAAAGCAGCTTTCTCTTTTGTTAGAAATAACCAATAACCAATGACAGCAAATAACTTTTTTTCTGAAATATGGACATGAGTTGGAAATACATTCTTTTACTCAGTTCTTGTGTTCTCTTTCATCACCTTCTCTTTTCCTGCTTTATTTGATACAGCAAAACATGACCTCGAATCTCAAATGATTATGAAGTTTTAAAATTATTAGTAATCAAGGAGTGCTACTAAATCTCTCTGCATTCATGTGTGAATTTGAGTGTGTGTGTGCATATATATGCATATATGTGTATGTGTGTGAGTGTCCAGTTGTTCCATAGTGTGCACACATGTGTGTGTCTTTGTGCACACTTGTGCCACAGTATACATGTGCATGTGTATATGAAGGTCTATCTGTGTCACATTTTGACCATGTGTGTGTATGTATGTGCAAGAGGGCCCATTTCTGCCACACTGTAATGGTCATGTGTGTGTATGAGAGGGTACGTGTATCCCACAGAATACATGTGTGCATGTGCATGTGTGTGTGCTGCAGTGTGCATATGTGTGTACATTAAGGTAGTCTTGTGTCACAGTTTGTATACGGAGGTCCCAGGAACACCTCAGGCTTCTTTCCTCACCTTCCACCCTGCTTCACCCCTTTGAACCATGCCTATTTTTCTGCTGTTTGCTGGGGCTTTTGGAGACCAGGTAGCCTGGCAGCTTCTGGGCCTTCTCGATTTATCTGGGAGCACTAGGATTCCAACTGGGCCTGACTTGCCAGGCTTCCTCTGGCAAGACTCTGGGAAACCCAAACGCAATTCTTCACACTTGCCCATCAGTGTGCTCCTCTCCCTGGTCCCTAAGTCTTTTCAGAGGGCCTGCAAATTTTGTTCATTTTGATCATTTTATGATTTTGAAAATGTGATAAAGCTTGAGGATTGTGTCTAATATTTAAGAAATACACATAAATTATCTTAACAGTTTATTTTAATTCTTAAATAACTCCAGTTGCCCTTTAAAATGAAAACTAAATATAAATGGTAAGATGGCTAATATACACATTATACAATTGGCCTTAATTTTGCACAATGTTTATAGTTTTGCAATAATTTAGTAACATGACTCAGGGACATGGGAGATAGCACACTATGTACTCTCACCTGAATGTCAGAATCAAATATATCAATCCTGGATCCTAAGGTGACTGAGGAACCTCAACTCCAAGACGATCGGTGGAAGATTGCCAGCATGTAGCCAAAGCATTAGGGAGGCTGCTGAACTATGTATTCATAGATAAGCTGACATATTTTTCTTCAGAATAATATTTGAAACCAAATCCTTTACGTGTTATTAAAGAAAAAGTTATGGTCTTTCTGAATACCGGAGCTCATGCACAAAGCTTGCTCTATATTGGTATTATAGTCCGTTCACTTCTAAAGCAATCGCTGTTATTGATATCATGGTTTATTCAACTCTACAGAGTCAGGTTAGAGACTGAAGGCTAGCGTGGACTCTCAGAATCAAGTCCTAGGACACTAGCGTCCCTATTGTTTCAAGTCTCAGGTTAACCACTGGAAGTGCTGGTCCTGCTGGTGACTGTGACACCCTGTGTTAGTCAACCCCAAAGAGTTCTCCCATACTTCGATTTCCACAGAAAATCTGGAGACAAACACAATTCAATTCAAACTTTCCGTTCTGGTTATTGTTTGACTTTGACTTGTTTACCCTATCCTAGAACCTGCGTCTTCCTCTAAGGTGCAAGCATCAGGGACTTTCATCTCAGGAAAGCCCCAAACCTCTCCTATTGGCACTTCTAGCATGAATGTGCTAGTGTGCATTGGTTCCTTTTGACTCCCTCCACCATCCCTCTTTCAGTGGAAAAAAAATGTCCTTCTTTTGCTTCAGGTCAGCATTTATTTTGGAAGCTCGGTTATGGTGTGGTGATGGTGGTAATCTGATTTTTTTTTTAATTTCAACCATCGTGTGATTTAAACCTCTTCAAGTGTCTGTTTCAGTCAGCAAAAGTGAAGAGGCAGAACCTTCCAGCTTTCTAGGAGCAAGTCAAGTCTCAGCTGTATCATCACTATCGTTCCTTTTGATTTTTAAATATTTCTCTAATTATTATGGCACATACAGTTCTAAAAGATGAGTGTTTACATAGCAGAATCATGTTTATGCAGGGTATTGTTAAACTTTTCTTTTACCACAGTGTTTATATGCAAGCAAATATCATTGATTGCTAGTATTCCCTTGTGAGTCTGCCCATTTTGACTAAAGGTAAAGTGTCTTTTTTTACTAAATATGTTATGGGATCATTCTGTCAAACTCCCATGTTCATCTCTTATCTGAAATTTGTATGTTGACTTAGTTGCATCAAGATATATGCGTATATAAAATTTGATATATGTGATCACACTAAGTTCTAAACCAAAGATTTATATAGTATACATATAGATATAAATATACGTACATCACCCTTCTGAATATATCTGGTTTTATACACATGCTCAATAATCAGTAGGACTTCATGATGCTTCAAAGCTTTAGAACGACACTGCTCAGTGTGGATAACTGTTAAGATAACGCAAGTGTACATCACTTAATGGTATTTTTTCTTTTAGTTGGAGCAGTGCATTAGAATAAGTTTGATCCTGAGAACATAGTTTACACCGCTTTTGAGACCAAAAAACTGGCTTTGTATGTGTTTCCAAAACAATCTCTTGCTGTAATAAAGTAATAAAGTTCAGAGCCTCCACTGCATTCTACGAACTTTCTCGGTCATGGTTCATATACCTCCATACAACTGCCCAGCAGTCTTTCTTCCTTCTGTAGTTTCATCAAGACAATTATAAAAGATAGGGGAGGAACAGACAGGACCAGCAGTCTAACTGTGGATGAGGGGAGAGGTCAACTCAAGAAGGAACTCAGATGCCTCAGAAAATAGGTGGAGCACAGCTCTGACTTATTAAAGTTATTATATCATATATTGTTAGGAAGTTATTATAAAGACTAATTCTATGTTCTCTAGTGATAGCCACCTACATAAAGCTGGGCAAAAAGAAAAACCAAGAGACCCAATGCCCATTCTGATTGGATTCACAACTCTGTAGTTTCTGATTTCCTCTCTGCGCCTGTGCCAAGGGTAGAGCTTTCAACTCTTTGTGGTTTTGAGGCTTTTCCAACCAGCTCCTCACAGGCTGCTTTCTGAGGCACAGGAATGACTGGGACCCAGATGGGTTTCTGAAGCAGAGTGGAGGACATGTCTCAGCTCAGCTTGCACTATACCCAATTTGCAGATTTGACAACCGCTGGAGCTATTCAAATGGTGGGAGCAATATGTCTGACAATGCTCTTTCTTGCAGGTGACCCATTTGAGCAGTGGGACACTTTATTGCGTGTTAAGAACTTTGAGATGGATTTTGCTCCTGGGAAATTGGTAATGCCTGCAAGAATGCAGAGATCTCTTCCCACAATAAACAAAGCAATTAATGTGTCTTTAATTTGCACCTAACCAAACAGAAAGGGTGCATTTATTCCATGTGACATGTAGACAATTTTTTCCTCAAAAACAAAGTTTCATGCTGTGACTACAATTAGTGTAATTGTCAGCACTTCTTTAAAAACAAATATGTATTAAGAGAAACGCCAGCATTGTGCCCTCCTCTGGTGTGAAAATGAGACAATCAAAATCTATTGTAATTACCTCAGTGATATTATAATTAGCAATGATTAAGTTATTCCATGCTGCTTTTTTCCTCTTGGCTACAATTAAAAAAGTATATATCTTTCCAGTGCACATTACTGTGATCATTTTACCTCAATACATGTCTGGTAAGTGGATAAATTAGAAGTAATTTTAAAGCAAACTCCGTTAAAACATATATCTTCCTATTTAACTACCTTAACCCTCTACTTGCATCTGTGTTTCCTGTTGCTTGCTGGGGGGAAAATTACTTTCTCCCTGGTTTCTTGGTCAGAATTCAAGCACAGTTTTAAATAGTTCTAGATAACAGCGTCTTTGTTTGTTTTGTTAATTACAGATATTAGAATGCGATTAATCATTCAGTCTTTGCCAAGCATGCTCACCTAGCTGGGGTACACCATTTGGTTAATCACCCGTTTTTAAAATAAATGTCTGAAAACGCCAGCCGGCTGTGTTTCACAGCAAGAAAGGACCACGGGTAGATGAATATCTCTCTATTTGGGTTAAGAACAAAAGTAAAGTAGGACGCCTTTATAAGTATCTTTCATAAAATATGGATATTGTTACTCTGTTTTTCCCATAGATCCTTGCATAGCATCTCCCCGACTTACTGTTGATGGGTAAAATGAATTAGTGAGAAAAGGGAAGGTTTGTTTACTACGTGTAGCCTGACTTGATTTTTGGAATAAGAGCTGGTTGTAATGTGGCCTCCTGCATCTCAGACATTTAGAGTCGAATACATTCATTTGTCTCTATGCCTTCATGTCTTATGAGCAGTGTGTATGTTTGTTTTATTTTGGCTTGTTTCAGTTCATTACGTCCCTTAGCTGCCCATGGTAAATAAAGTAGAAACAGGATAGACGATCCAGGAGGTCACACTGATTTAGCGATGAGTCGTGTGTGCAGACTCATGTTCCTTCTTAGGTGACGAAAGACTTACCAAATAATGAGAAATAGAGGGACAGGATGGGGCAGTGCAGGGAGGGGTTAGACTCACAGAGCTTTAAGGGGCTTAGCCACATATGTGAAATCATTCCAAGCCACAAGCCACAACCATGCATGCAAGACTTCTAAAAGTGAGCAAAATAGTCCCGATGCATCCTGCTGCTCTCCAGCGCTTTCCCCAGGTGTGAACATTGGTAAGGAGAGGACCCGTGGCAGGCTTGGTGGTCAGCATTTGTCACCTTCAACTGTTGCATCATTTGTTGAACAAGGGGTTCAGAGTTTCGCTTTGCCCTCGATGCTTTCAATGTTGAGTCCAGTGTGCCTGCCTCTTCTCCTGCCATTGCTGTGGCATAGGGAATATGTCAGTAGTCCACATCCGTGCTGCCTTTTCAAGAGTGAAGTGGCATAGCTTAGAGCTACTGTCTGCCTGGGCACAGCAGAGAGGACAGTTCTGCCGTTTAGTGTTCTTGATTTACAATGAGAGGAGCCATCCTGTGTAATAGATTATGGGTACTCTGGAGCCAGAAGTATACTGCTCATGAAAAGTAGGACTTAGGCACCCACTAAGAAAATGCCAAGGATGAGTTTGTCCTCCATTCAGAATACCATCTCCTCATTCCATTACCTTCTTTTCTGCCCTTGAGTCCCCTCCAGGGAGGATCTGTACCCAGATTCTATTTCCTTCCTGGTTCCTTTTCCTACAAACAATGCCCCACTTCTGTTTTCTCTGCTCTGTTAAAAGCTAAGGAGCCCAGTGATCATTTAACTGCTGGATCAGATGGGATTCTATAACGTGGCGTCCCAGGAGTTTCATGATTCTAAAGTAAATACCACCGAAACCTTTCCTCCATACCTAATATCCTCTTTGCTTTCAAGTATTCACAGGGCGTAGAATAAACCAACCTCTCTGGATTTCATTTCCTTGCGCAACTAATGCGTCTAAATTTAATCATTTTTTTCTCTTGTGTTTCAAGTTTTAGAAAGGCTTCCGATTATTTTGAAGGAGACATATATTTTAAATGAATGGATAACTGATTGCAGTGCTCTAGAAAATTTTAATATTAAGCAAGTAGGATTAGAATGGCTCGGTGAAATTCACACAATAGTATTTAAAAATAAATGTTACTCTGCTGCAGTGTTTCATCCTCTGAACACTTTGGTCCAGTACACCTGGCTTCTAATCCCTGATTTTTCTTCTACTGTTGCCCAGAGCCTGGGGTTGCTCGATGGCTGACATGAAAATCAAATGATCTTCTCTACCCTGGGGCGTCTTAGGAACTGAGTATTCCTAAGTATCTGAATGCTGATGTGCGGTACATGAAGGCTGTTCCATATGAGCACTTTTAATATTGCTCTGAGTTATAAATTCCTCCAGGTTTGTCTGGTTATCCAAATGACATTGTTTTCTTTTCATAAATTCAGCATATTTATTTTTTCTTAAAGCCTAAGGTCTTTTTTTTTACTTTTAAAGTAGAGCTTAAAAGAAAAACCCCGAGAAAGCAAACCATAAATCCCAGCAGCTGCCTGGAGGAGGAGACTAGAGAAGGAAAGGGAGAAAGTACCCTCTGAGGAAGTCTGTATGGAAGGAAGTCTGTGGAAAGCCATGTGGTGGTTGAGAGTGAGGATGTGGCTGGGAAAGGCCTTACAAGAAAAAGCAAAGCAACATGCAGTATTTGGTCAAATCATGTTTAAAACAGATAACAGAAAAGGAAGAAAAGGAAAAGTTGTATTTCATGAATAATTCTAGAAAAGTGGGAAGACTCAGACAGGAGCAGGCTTGTAAGAGGGGACTGTGCTGCTGGATGAGTTTTCTGTGAAGGAAAACTGCAGTATCTCGTCACCTCTTCTTGCACACTAATCACGGTAAGACTCCTCACTTTTCTAGGGTGATTTTACCTCCCTGAACAGCTGTGGTCAGGTCATGGAATAACCCGACTGGATCAACTCTGAAGGGAGGAGACAATTGTATTTTTCTACTAGAAATAAATATCATTTTTTACTGTAATATCTCTGTGTGTAAAGAGGAAACCCTATAATAATATAGGCTATGTGCTGCAGTTGGGGACAGTCAGAGTTCCTCTTAGCTCACTACTATACTGTGGAATGCTGATTGTCATCTAATACATTTTTTATCTATCCCTATAATTGGAAGTTCCTAAGGTTAAAACTTTTTTTCAGAAACTTTTGTCAAGTTTTTAAATGTCCTCATATCATATTTTTACAAATTAACAATAATATTTATTGAGTAAATGTAAGCTGTCCAAAGTAATTTATTCTTTTATAAAAATTATTCTATTTATTTACATTCCAACTTTTATCCAACTCCTGTTCCACCCCCCTCAGAGTTTTCCTTCCATTCCCCCTCTCCTTCATCTCTGAGAGGATACACTCCCAGGCACCCCCTCTCCCTGAAGCATGAAGTCTCTACAGGATATCTCCTCTCTCCCTGAGGCCAGACAAGGCAGTCCTCTGCTACATATACAACTCACCTGCAAAATTTTCCACCCAAAATTGTTCCTGTTTAAAAGAAATGCAGGAACAAAAATGGACCAGCCCAACTTGGGATCTATTCTCTGGGCAGGCACCAAACCCTGACACTATTATTGGTGCTATGCTGTGCTTTCAGAAAAGATCCAAATATGTCTGTCCTCTGAGAGGCTCTAACAGCCGGAGACAAGTGCAGATACAGACAAGTATTGGACTGAGGTCAGGGACCCCTATGGATGAGTTTGGGGAAGGATTGAAGAAATTGAAGGAAATGGCAACCCCATAGGGACAGAAACAATGTCTACTAACCTGGACCCCTGGGAGCTCTCAGAGACTAAGGGACCAACCAAAGAGCATACAGGGGCTGGTCTCATGTCACATTTTTAAGGTGTAAAAACAGAGAGATTATACTGAGAGAAAAACAAACAACACTTTATCTCTCTGGCCACTGAATTAGAGAAGTGGAAAAGAAAGACATCCAAAGGCCTCTGACAGTACTGTTTGTTAAGAATTTTTGCACTGTCATTATTTTCGCTGTTACTACGGTTTGGTTTTTGATTTTTTTATTTACTATCAGTTCTTTTATAAGCTTCACACAGCAAATAGGTCAGGATGTTTCTTTTTCTTTCTTCTTCTTATTTATTTCCCTGTAAATAACATTCTGCTTAGGAACACAATAATTATTTTTTGTTTAATTGGCAGAGGTAGATTTGTTATATTTGTCAAATTTATTGATTATATGTTCTTACCAGCATACTCTGTTTTCTTCAGAATGCGTAAGAAACTGGAAATCGAGACACAAGGAAAACCAAACACATTATCAAAATCTGTACAACTACATCCTCTCAGTGGATAGAGAATATACTCAATAATTCACAAATTGAAATATTTATTCCATTTTCACTTCCTTCAATTTGAATTCTATGAAATTTATTCTTTCCAAAATTACTTTGTGTGTCTTCTGAGCTATAAGCATAACATACAAAGGACTGAGTAATTCATAGATAAAAAAAGCCTATTCTTAGAGTTATAAGAATGGCACAACCTACATCGAGGCAAATAGATCTGGAGTCTGGTAAAAGCTCACATCTTGTCTTACATACAATTACGCTTCTTTGTTGTGTCTTTCAGTGACCAAAAGCACACACGAGTTCCCTTATACTTTTCTTTAAACTCATTATGCCAATGTGTAGTATCTAAGCTGGTGGCCATATCTGTAGTCAAAGGGTCTCACAGATTCCCTCCCTAACCAAACGTCAAAGAGTACTGCTAAGGTTTTCTTCCACATCTTTTGATAAGATTCTACTAATGAAGATACTAAATATGTCATTGAACATAGAAAAGTAGAGCTCGTGCCTAACTAAAAGCTTCACTTCAACTGAGTATCATTCATGATGCTGAAAGGTACTTTGCGTTAATTAACATCTCCCAGCTACTAACTCTGTGCCCCACAGCAATAGGATACATTGCAACAATATTGGCATGAATGTTCTGAGAATAGCCAACCCCATCTTTTCTATTGGATTAAGGTCCACTTCATTAGACAGAACCTCTGACAAAATGGTCAGAAACCTGAGACAAGGTTGGCCATGGATCTAGGGAAAACCTACCATTATTATTATTATACTTAATAAATATAGTAATAAAACGAGTACTAGGGGCATGCTGAGATGCCCATGGATCAAGAAAGTGCTCAACCCTTATGAGAGAAGCTGCTTCTTAAGTAGGTGGGGATTAACAAAGGAATGGACACTGTGTAGACTTTGGAGCAGTGACCCCCAATGGTTTGTCTTTATTAAATTCCTCCCCTCAAGGCTTAGAGATCTTTGATGAACAGGAGACAGAAAGATTGTAAGAACCAGAGGAATTCAGTGACACAAAGGAACAGCACTTAGATTTTTTTTTCAGGTCTGATGAGGGTGGAGGAGAAGTGCAAGAGAGTGGAGGTCCCCTTCAGATAGCAGGGTGCTCAAAGCAGCTTGGTTTGGCCCAGAGAGCTCAGCAAGCAGAGAAGATGGGTTGAGGAAGGGTCACTAACCTGTATGGTTCAGGAGTCTCAGGTCTGATGGAGGTGATGGGAGAGGCAGCAGCAGAATGGAGGTCCCCCTAGGATAGCAGGCTGCTTGGGGTAGATTGGCTTGACCCAGAGGGCTTAGAGAGCAGGGAAGATGGGTGGTGGAAGGGAAGCTTACCTTTATGGTTCAGGATTCGGATGGAGATGAAGGAGAGGTGGCAAGAGAATGGAGGTCTCCCTGGGATAGCAGGTTGCTCAGGGAAGCTTGGCTTCTACTTTCTTTAATTTTCAATGATTACGTTTAATGATTTCCTTGAGTTGGAAAGTGTGGCTTAATCAACTTAAATTAGGTCATATCAACAGTCATCTTTTACACATGGATCTGAGACCTGGTTTAGATTTTTGGATGGTAGAACTCATGCTCTTTCAGTGTTAGAAGCAGTGAGTGGTTAATAGGACTTCTGGATAAACAATATGGGGGATTAAGACACTGTTGTGAGTTCATTTGTCACATTATCCCCACTACCAAAATTTAAATGTTAAATTCTCAGTCCCTAGAGCTTTGGGTCATACTTCATTAGAAACAGAGTTCTCACAACAGTAATTAGTTTGGAGAAAATAATGATACAATAGAGTGGACTTCTAATCCAATATCATGATGTCTTTATGGGTGTTAATCTCGGTGCACGCACGGGCGCACACACACACACACACACACACACACACACACACACACACACAATCACACATTACAGTACTATCCAATGCTAAGACCAAAGCAGAAATTATAATAATGCCAAGGAACACTGAGCATTTATAGCAAAGTACCATAAGGTAAGGGAGAACACTGAATCACATCTTCTCCAGACCCTTTAGATGGAACTGCTCTCAGTCTCAGCCCCAGAACTGTGAGGTAGCAAATGCACACTCTTCAGTCTCCCATTTGTCAAACTGTGATGGGTGCCCTGACAAGCTACCGTGACAGTTAGCTGTCATTTTCTAGTTCAAACAAGGGATGAGTGGGAACTCCCTAGTCTAATCTTGGAGCATACCTTCTCTTAGAAAGAAATCATGGGGCTGGGCACGTATTTTATGTAAAATGGAGATGTAGACCCGCCCCTTGTTTGCACAGGAAAAGGATAGGGTGTATCACAGAGATACTCTTACTGCCATAATTCAGTCTTGGTAGGGTAGAAAATAGCTTTGTCTTCCCATGTTCTCAACAGCAGCTCCCAGTTAAAATCCTCCTTTTCATTTTGTTATGCAGTTCCCATAGCATTGACTCCAGTGATTGCTCAAACTAGGTGCATGTGTGAGTAACAGACTGGGGAATTCAAGTTTCTCTTCTGCTAATAAGACTCATAGCCATAGTTCTTGTTTAAAAGTTGTTAGCAAAATCAGCCTACAACAGACATCAATGTCGATGGTCAGCAGAGAAAATACACTAACTAGAGGATTGTCCTGCCATTTTCAGGTTCTGTCTGAGAGCAGCCATGCATTTTCTCAACCATCTTTACCCTAGGACTGCAGTGGATGTTTTGTTTGTTCGTTTGTCTGTCTGTCTTATTTTGTTTTCTATTCAAGTCTAATATTAAAAATGGTTGAGAGACACTCAACTCTGCTTTCTATTTTATTAGTAGATTTTTAAATGTGTAAAAATAAGGACACATTATGACCATGACATGTTCACAGTTACAGGTGTTTGTTCCTGTAAAGCCTGAGCCCCCCTGCATAATAGTGGCTACATCATGACACAGCAACCATTTTCATATTGTCTATCTTTCTACTTAAGATTGGTCAAAGGCCAATCCAGGGTAAACTGAGGCAGGGTATTATAGAGTTCGGGCTACTGATGATGGCAGCAGAAGTGGGGCGGCCCTTAATAAAGATTATTGTTTCCACGGTTACAGGGAATCAACATCTTTCTGTATTTTTAACCCCTTGCTTTTCAGTGTCATTGTGGGACCACCAATATCAACAGCAGCTGAGAGTTTATTAGAAATATAGAATCCTACTTCCCCACTTCCAACCAGCTAAACCATGAGCTAGATTTTGGCCAACATGTCAAAGGTTTCTTCTGCCCCTTACAGTTTGACATACACTCTTCTGACTTTATACAGTTACTTTCATGTCAAATTTCTTCACTGGTGTATATGTGTGTGTGTGTGTGTGTGTGTGTGTGTGTGTGTGTGTGTGTGTGTGTGTGTGTGTGTGTGTGATGGCCTAATTTCAATGTTCCCTATGCCCTCTTTCTTTTATTTTCTTTTTTTGGAATGTCAAAATGCCAGTAATCTTTGCAGTCATTTTATAGAACCAAGAAGTAAAATGAAAGTCCAGAGACATGTTTTTAAATAATGGAGTTCTGTCCCTAAGAGTCCATTCCAGATGCTGGCAAAGATGTGGAGAAAGAAGAATACTCCTCCGTTGCTGTGGGATTGTGAGCTGGTACAACCACTCTGGAAATCAGTCTGGAGGTTCCTCAGAAAATTGGACATAGTACTACCTGAGGACCCAGCTATACCACTCCTGGGCCTATACCCAAAAGATATTCCAACATATAACAAAGACACATGCTCCACTATATCCATAGCAGCCTTATTTATAATAGCCAGAAACTGGAAAGAACCCAGATGTCCTTCAACAGAGGAATGGATACAGAAAACGTAGTACATTTACACAATGGAGTACTACTCAACCATTAAAAACAATGACTTCATGAAATTCACAGGCAAATGGATGGAACTAGGAAATATCCTGAGTGAGATAGCACAATCATGGTATGTATCAAATAACACACATGATATGTACTCACTGATAGGTGGATGTTAGGAAAAAAACCTCGTAATACCTATGATACAATTTACAGACCATATGAAGGTCAAGATAAAGGAAGTTCAAAGTGTGGGTACCTCAGTCCTATTTAGTAAGAAGAACAAAATAATTAAGGAAGGTTGAGGGTGGGAGGGACTTTGGAGGAAGTGAGGAGGGGGGAGGAAAAAGGGGATCAGGATTAGGTGTGAGAGAAGACTGGAGAGATGTACAGAGGGTCAGGAAATTGAACAGAGTGTATAACAGTGGGGGATGGGGAACTGGGGGTAACCACCAGAAAATCCCAGATGCCAGAAAAACAAGAGGCTCCTAAGACCCAAAAGGGATGACATTAGCTGAAATACCCAATAAAGGAGAGAGAACCTGTTGAGACCATATTCAGAGGTTAGGCACTCTCCCTTGTTGAGGGATGGGGTCACCCAATGTTCACAAAATTTTAACCCAGAATTGCTCCTGTCTAAAGGAAATACAGAAACAAAAGTGGAGCAGAGACTGAAGGAAAGGCCATGCAGAGACTGTTCCACCTGGGAAACCATCCTACATGCAGCCACCAAACCCAGACTCTTGCTGATGCTGAGAAGTGCTTGCTGACAGGAGCTTGATATGGATGTCCCCTGAGAGGCTCTGTTAGAGCCTGACAAATACAGATGCACATGCTTGCAGCCAAATCAGACTGAGCATGGGGACCCCATAGAAGGAGTTAGTGGAAGAACTGAAGGAGCTGAATGGGTTTGTAACCCCATAGGAAGAATAACAATATCAACCAACCTGACCCCCCAGAGCTCCCAGGGACTAAACCACCGACCAAAGAGTACACATGGAGGCACCCATAGCTCCAGCTGCACATGTATCAGAGGATAGCATTGTCTCACATCAATGGGAGGGGAAGCCCTTGGTCCTGTGAAAGCTGGATGCCCCAGCATAGAAGAAGCTAGGGCTATGGGGCAAGAGTGGGTGGGTGGGTTCCCTTGTGGAGGCAATGGGATGGAAGGTGGAATGGGGTGCTTTCAGAGGGCAATCTGAGAAGGGGAATAACATTTGAAATGTAAATAAAAAATAACTGATAGAATTTTTTTTTTAGAAATGTCCTTTGCTTGTCCTCAATGATCTGTTTGCCAAAGCTACTACTGAGACTGCACAAGACAAACAGGTCCCACTTCTGTTAGTGCTTGATGGGCCTCCTTTTCTTCCCTTCCTAGTGGTCCAGTCTGCTGAAGAATGGTCTTAGGGTTCTCTTTCTTACTTTGAACTGAGAGGAGCAGACAGGAAGGTGCCTCTTCTTTTTCAATCTTCCCAATCATTTAACTTACGGACTTACAGGTACCTGCATTACACTGGCTCTCAATTTTCAGCTCTCTACATAGTTACGTTGCTGCTTTAATGTTCTCACTCCAATATAGAGAAACTACCGGCAATCACTTTTTCAGGGCCCTCTAGACTGTCTTTAAGACCTCTTGTATAAGACTAGAGCTCTGATATCTCCTGAGACGAGATTTGCTTGTTGCTCTTTGGTAATCGATCCAGAATCCATGAAGCACGCACCACATTGGCAATTGCTTAAGTGTTTCTCTAACTCTTTTATGTGCTGCACATCTCTGTTACACTCTTTGAAATCAGCAATTGTTTTTATCTTTTGGTCAGCCAGGAGCCTTTTGACCAGTTCGTTTATGTACAAGTAAGTCATGCCTTCAATTTCCTTTGCCAAAGTCAAAAAGTAGTACCTATCACGTTTGTACTATGGCTTCTGTCTTGGCTACTCAACCATCAGTGGAAAAACATCTGGCTGACTTGCTAATGGCAGGGGTTGTTCTATATTTCTACCTGGGTTCTTTTATGTATACATAGGATATTTCCACAGTTTGTGTGGGATGATATAACAAAACATTTATAGACAAGTTAGCGTATAACAAAAAGTTGTTTTGTAAATCCCTAGGGCCAGAACCATTCAAGTTCAAGGCCCTAGCAAACTGGGTATCAGGTGAGGGCTTTTGGATTTGTAAATAATATTCACTAAAAAAGGACCAACAAAACTTTGAGGTCTTTTGTATGAAAGAATTAATCTCAATTTGAGGGTTTTGCCTTCATGATATAATCATGTCCAATGCTCCATTATATATCATAGGGAGTTAGACGTCAGTCAATGTGAGGGCTTAGACATTCACACATATGTCTAAACAGCAGAGGTGCTCATGACAATTTCATTAATTGAATGGGTGACATACAGTATTGCACATGGAAAGCCAATACAGTAGTAGAAAGAGAAAGTATTTGTTATTGTGTGCCTTCAGAAGTTTAATGTATACATATGTGGTGTGAAATCAAGCTTAGGTCATTCACTCTACTATAACTACTATAAAATCAGCCTTTATACACAATGTTCTTAGTAAGCACACAGTCACCAATCACTTAAAATGTATACATGCATGATATGTATTTCAGTCATATATACCTTATGTATAATGTGTTTTAAAATGATCTTCGTCTGCTGCCCTGGAGTGTTAAATAAGCATTTACATCAAATATATTAGGATACAGAACCTAATTCCAAAAGTGATTTTGAATTAGTCTCTTTATGAATGGTGGCAAACCTATAATATTATTTCTATAAATGTGTATGAATTATTCATGTTAATTTAAAACAACATAGCTGTAGAGAAAAAAGGAAAAGCTAATTCTGAAAAGAAATATCATATATTTCATGCCTATAAACCTTGCTAAGAGTGGTGGTACAGTAAGTTTACATTGTAATTTGAAAAGTAATATAGAACAATCAAAGGAGAATTTTTCTACAAATTAGAAATTTATATTCGTCTTACGTTGATGTAGAACACACTTCCTCTGCTTCACGTTCATTACACAGGCCAGGAACATCAGTGAAGACAGAATTGAACTGCATCAAAATTTTATCAAAGGAAGTTCTTTCTCAATGCCCATATTTTGATTTATAGGCAAACTTGTGGTTAATAAGATTCTATCATTAAATATCATGATGATTTTGACCCAAGAGATAAATGCATGATGAAGTTATAGCCTCTCATTTTTGATACTTGGAGAACGCTTTATGGGAAGGGAACAAATACAACTTCTGAGAATGTAATAATGATTTTATAAGATGATACTCTCTACTGTTTTCATGTGTAAATCAAAGAAAGAGACAGAAACTCCCTAAGGAATGGCCACATCTTTGGGCAAGAAGAAAGAAAACTTGAAATTCACATAACATATTTATCAAATAATACATGTGAATATAAATCTCTTATTTCAACAAGGGCCTGAACTCACACATGTGAGAGGAACAGCGGAGCCACCTCTATGTAAACACTGGAGGCCACGTAGCTGCAAGGCATCTCCTGCAGGAGGACCTAATTGAGGACCCAACCTGGAACTGCTATTTAGAAGAGATGATTCTTGGGACCAATGGGGCACGGGTGGAGGGTAATAAAGGATCCTGCAGCAGTGTTCAGATGAGCTTGCTGGGCATTTCCCACCTGCTCCCAGAGTCTGTGTCTGATTCTGCACCACCTCACCTCCAACCCCCAAGGGCAGGTAGGGTTGGGCACCGAGTAGTCCAGGGAACAGGCAGCACACACATACTTACTACAACCCTACTTCATTTTCTTTGGAAATACAATTTCACTTACATCTTTAAAAATATCATTCAAATTATAATTTCATTGGACCTTTGTATTTATTTGTTTTTCTTAGGTGACAGATTTGATTATTTTCCCTTTCTCCACTGTTTCTTTGTCCTCCCACCACATACCCACTTACCCAATGTTCCTTTTTTTCCCCTTTATTTCAGAAAATCAGAAAAACAAATATACCAAAACCAAATCAAGAGCACAGACAAAAAAATGGAGTCTGTTTGATGTTGACATCTGTTTGTGAACATGGAGTTTGCTGTGCCACATGGCTGCTATGTACAATGTCACTATGTTGGAGAAAATGGATTTCCCTCTCGCAGAGGTATCTTCAAAAATAACTTCTTTTTAGAATGGGCATTTGTGTCTACCTCCTCTTTCTCACTGCTGGAATTTTCTGTGACTTGACTGGTAGAAATTTCTGCTTGCTGTCACCATTGTTATGAGTTTATCAGTCCTGTTTTACCTGATGATGCTGGGTTTTTTGTGTTTTTTTTCATCTACCACCTCTAGCTTTTGGGATCTTTCCGCCCCCATTTCCATACAGATTTTCAAAACTTTACGGAATGGATTTGAGAAAAATATCTCATTTAAAGATGAGAAATAGAAATATTTGTCTCTGCAAATGGTCCAGTTGTAGGTCTTCGTGTTAATTACCACCAGTGGCAAATAGCTTCTCAGATTAGGGTGGAAAACTGCACTGATCTATGAGTATAACTGTATACATTGTTAACTGTCATTTTATTGCTATGTTAATTTTGCATAGC